>NC_090783.1:4725000-4937500 GCF_040054535.1 Antennarius striatus
TTCATGTTGATATTTGGTGCAAATAATTGGAATTTACAAATTAAGTAGCAACCACACCAAGCCCCAGTAGTCAAGACTTGTGTACCATCTGAATCTTTGCCTTAAGGATGAACTCATTCCTTGATGTAGATCCAAATAAAATTATACCTGGTTCATCCTTGCTACACACTCATCCTTTCTACCCAGTTTCATTAAAATCTGACAGGCATTTTATGCGTAATAGATGGAAATAGACGGCTCTTTAGCGATGATAACGGGAGCGGAAAAAAACCACAGCAGATCAACTTCATCATCCAGATTCACTCATGTGGGTTGTTTCCTGCTACATGCACTTAAGTCCTGACAATTTTCATGAAAATCTGGAAAATAGTTTTTCGTGAAATGTATGCACTCAAAGTGTAAAGTAGAAGAAGAAGCACTGGACCTTTAAATGTGTAAGTTAAATACTTGAGTATGTTACTCTTAGTTACCACACAGTGCATGATGCTGAGATTCAGATTTTTCTTAAATGTATCTCATTCCCAATTATTGGTTATGAATCCCTTTGATTAACCGCAATGCTGCCGAGTGTCATCACTGGTAAAGAGTCATATATTGGTCGCTTTGCACTGACAACACGTCTCGGCATGGATTGAATTTGCAATGCACTCATACACAAATTCACAGTCGCATTAGCTGAAACCACGGGGCCCGGTGCCAGAGAGATCTCGTCAGACAAACACCTCACCAGAGACTCCTCTCAGCGTCCTAACAAATTGAATGTGTGTGTGTAGATGGACAAGAGGGAATTAGATCAGTGGTCCTGATTGTATCTGAGTGTGCTGTTGCTGTACCTCTTTCCAGCTAGTCGGGAGGAAATGTGTGTGCAAAAGGGAGAGAAACAGAGGGGAGTGGGAGAGAGAGAGAGAGAGAGAGAGAGAGAGAGAGAGAGAGAGAGAGAGAGAGAGAGAGAGAGAGAGAGAGAGAGAGAGAGAGAGGGCTTGGCAGCTGGTTTGATGGAGGATGTAAGGAGAATGTTAACCAGACAATCACCTTGCATGTTATTGATTGAGATGGGAGAGTGGTAATTAGCACAGAAAAGAAGGGGGAAGCTGAGGCCACTTTTAATGTTGTGATACAAGGTGTTCTAGGTTTGTACCCATCTACGTGTTGTGTTCTTTGTGTGTGTGTGTGTGTGTGTGTGTGTGTGTGTGTGTGTTTGTGCGTCTGTCAGGTTGTTGTTTTTGTAAAAAATACAATCTTTGTCTTTTCTGCACGTATGAGTCACACCTGAGACGCGTACGGCTTTTTGATCCACGGAGAAGGCACATGTATGATAATTCCTTCATTACATGTGAGAGACAGCTGATTTGGTCGGATAGTGAGTAGAATAAATAAGTGGCATACCCTAATATAATAGCCCATTCCAATTTTACACATGCTACTGAGCTTGACACCGTTTACAATGTGCGCTTGCTTTGAAATGTCATGCTTCATATCATTTTGTGTTGGATGACCCTTTTAGATTTCACAATCTACAGAACCGCTGGAAGTGGTCACATCAGTACGGGAACAATCTGTTCCAGTTTCAAGTCTGAAATTTCTTTGTTGGATTTGTCCGATTGAAATATGTTTTGTTTATCTGCGTGTCGTTTCAGCTCACCTCTGAGACAACCGTCCTCAACGGCCAAAGTGTGTCTGGTTTGTGGAGACGAGGCGTCAGGATGCCACTATGGTGTCGTGACGTGTGGGAGCTGCAAAGTCTTCTTCAAAAGAGCCGTGGAAGGTATGGAATCAATTCATGTACGAGAAATATATCACTGCTGGATCTATTATGGAGTTGGCAGAGAGAACGAGATTAATACACGGCAACACGAGGAGGAAAAAAGTTAAGAAACACATTCTCCATTGCAGCAACGCATCAGTAGCACAAAGAATCTAGTGTTGATTTACGCTAAAAAAAAATATCCATCAGCTGCTTTCTTTCCCGTGACTAAGTTGAGCCGATGATGAAATGACGAAGCGTTATTAAAACATCAACTGACTAAATCCACATAAGGCATTATTTACAAAAAAACAATGAGACTAAAATGTAGATTAAGACCATAAAAACACCAGAATCACAAAATTACATCCACAAAAAAAGGACAAAATATCAGACTGTGGTTTTTTTTAAAATTACAATCCAGATATTTAGTTTAATGGATGGCGAATGCTGCTGTTCAATTTCCTGTACTGCGCCAGTTGAGGTGGTATTCTGGGGCCTTCTGGGTTGGCAGGTAAAGTGTGATCGGTTCCAGGGAAGGGTGCAGTCACATGAAACTTTGATCGAGGCCCCGCAATTGTCCCAACGTGTGCAAATCAGTGGTGTAAAGTAAACTGGATATGGGGGCAAAGCAAACCCATCCAACCGGCTCGTAGCTGCTTTCCCCCAGGATAGCTGGCACTCAAAAGTCTCACAGTTTCACCTGATAACATGAACAATTAGTGGTCTCAATTATCTCAACCTGTTCTCAAACTTTAAATTGGTAGGAAGCCTGGAGCGCTGACTCGGCCAGGGTGGTTCAGAACTAATATCCGAATCAGAGAAAGTTCCATGTGCGGTGTTCATGACTCATCATCAGACCACACGCTATCTGCAAGCCTGCATTCTAATCATTTGGCTTGTTTGTCATCAAATAATGGGAAGGTAAATCTGAAATAAACGTTAAAAAAAAGAAAAAAAAAGTTTGGCTGCATTAGATAAATTAAGACAGACAGTGCCAACCCCTTGAAGTACTTTAAACTGAAAATAAAATAAAGCAGACAGCCTTAACCGTTTTTTGTGAGGTAAATCCCGACTAAAAGAACAGGATGATGATGAAAATGAAGGACAGTTGATGAAGGACGAAATGAAGACTTAGAATAAAAAAATCAAATCTAAAAGAAACAGGAACTAGAAAGGAAATTACAACGATAAAATTGTTGCCTCTAAATATGGGGTGTCAAACTCATTTTCACCAAGGCCCACATCAGCATAATTGCTGTCCTCAAAGGGCCAGATATAACTTCTAAACGTAACTCAATGTAATGTAAAATAAATGTAAAATAACTGAATTTATTTCTTATTCAAGTTACAAACATTACAGTTGTACAGAAAAAAAAACATGTTTGTTGCTCTGCTATAACAAATCCTTTTAATTTGTCAAGTTATGAAACCCACATAACTGCATCAATCAAGGATCAAATTATGGAAGTGAATAAAGAAACATAACATGAAACACAACTTTGTTCAATATGTTTTTGTCAGTGTTAAATTCGGTTTAATTGCTGCATTACGGCTTAATTATTTTGGGAAATGTAATTTTTGGTCAAAGGACACTTTGACCACTTTGACCATGCTCTTGGGGGCCACATTAAATAATGTGGTGGGCCACATTTGGCCCCTGGGCCTAGAGTTTGACACATGCTCTAAATCAAAGATTCTCTTACTTTGTTGAATTATTACATTTGACTGTTACCACTAGACTGGTAAACCTGGTGCTTCATCTACAGCACGATCCAACACAGTGAAGATTTGTCTCTGTATTTACTTCTGTTTTTAATGCCCGAACATTTTCAAACAGTTCCTTTCTAGAGATTTGGTTCGCGTGATGGTTTTAGTGTATATCAAATCATTTAGATGACCTTAACTGAAGAATGTTTTTGGCTGACTGGTCAGTTTATTAACAGCTATGCGTGGAGGAGAACCTCCTGCCATCGAAGTTTACCAGCAGCAGCTAGTGATAAAGATTTTGGGTGTGGCATAAAATTCCAGTAACAACAAAACACACTGTAATGTTGCCTAAACACTAGTTGATTTTCCAATAACCCAGATAAAAGACAGCCAGGGAACAGCGTTCAATCAGGAAGTAAATTTATTTGTTAGAGTGTTTGCTCAGAGGCAAAGGAGACATTTCAGACGGAAGAGTCATGTCTCTAATAAAAAGCAATCCAACATAAACGCTCAAGTATTACATGTTTTTGCAAGGACTTCATCTTGTATTCTCCAATAGATACAGATAAGATGCTGATCAGGTGACTGAGGAGGAGTTGGAGATTTTAATAGAGAAAGGCAAACAGGTCAACAAAAAGCAAGCTCACCTCCCACAGCGTGTGAGAGAAAGAGAATCAGCTTGATCAATTAGTCAATCAATGACACCACTTGAATTTGTGATTTTGCGTCACGTGATTCTGTGATTTATCGTCCATATTTCCAGCTGTGGAATGGGAATGAGAGCAGAAGTTCTCCTTTGACAATCAAGTTGTTTTCTAACTTTATCCTACATTCAGTAGTGCTTCAGTAGATTTTTACCTGCGACCTTGTGAACTTTACATTTGCGGAGCACATGTACGACTTTGCTAGCTGGCAAACTCCGATGATGATGAAAAATAGTTAGAAAGTATTGACTGAAGCGGAATCTTCTTTAAATTTAGCCAGCACACAATCCTAATCATTATTTCCAATCAATTATTAACTAATAGTAGTTGTTGATTTGATTTGTACTACTCTGACATTTTTAGATTGTGACCAAGTTTAGAGCCACATTCAGACGTTTCTTCTCCCTCAGCAGCCCCTTTATTTTATATTTAGCTCAGAAGCAGAAATAATGTGCTTTTCATTTTGTGCCTCTTGCTGGAGGCGTTGTCCTAACTCATTGAGATGCGCGTTTGAATGCGAAACACATGCTTAAAGACTGAGTGCAGGCCGGGCCGGCCAGCTCTCACCCCCTCTAGGTGTTTTCATGACATTGGAGGAATTACACTCGTTCACTATCAAATGATGCCTTCATTCAAAGATATTTACACATCGTCATCTCCAGATGATCTGTTTTGGGTCACTCAAATCACTCATGTCAGGTTTTCTGGCCAGTGGAACGCTAGTCGTTGATCCTACATCTGTCTTTGCCTGAGAGAGCTCTGAATTTGTTAGAAGCTCTTATGTGCATCAACATTTCACTGAAACTGTATTGCTGCCTGCACGATGCCCTTTAAATCCAATGCAACACTTCTTTACTTTGAAATCTCTTCACGGGGATCACTCCGTGTTTGATTTGGTCTTGATTCTGCACTGCCCAACAACTGCGCAAACTGTAAAAGTATAATAAAGGTGGCCCATGCAGCGGCGTGATGTCATCAAGGTTGCGTGTGATGCGTACGCGCCACTGATGTGCAAAGCAAGCTGTTCCCTCTTTTGACACCTCACAGCTGCTGCTGAGGTGGAAAGGGAGAGGTACAGAGGAGGGAGGCAGAGGATGAGAAGAGCGAGAGAAGTATGTTGCAAAGTAAAGAGAGATAGAGGACAGTGAAACAGATACAGCGAGGGAGGGGGTCAGGAAGGACAAAAAGTCAGACGCAGACAGAGAGATAAAGAGAGGAGGAGCTGGGAAAGGGAGTAAGAAATGGGAAGAGAGATGGAAAGTGATGCGCCTGCAGCGAGTGCAGGAGAGGTGCAGGCTGGGATGTGAGGAGATGATCTGCTCCTCCCCTCTTCCTGTATTTCCTCCTTTTCCTCCTCCTCTTTTCTCTCAAAGTTAAAATCTTGAACTTGGCTTTCGATACGTAAAAGAAGACTGCGGAGAGTGGGCATCTGCACGAGGGGGAAAAAAATCCAACCCATGCTTAATGTCTTTTGGCAACGCCGCCTCGGGGCGAAATGAGTTTTTTGGTCGGCTGTGGCTCATTAGAGGACTGTCTCACAGCCCCTCACTATAGAGCTAGTTAGCATGCTGGCGTAATCAACAAATCAGATGAAATCGTCTGACTGTGGAGGGTCTCGCTTCCCTTTTATCCCAGTCAGAAATGTCATCGTTCGGTAGCTTCATTATGCATCACCTGAACTTGACACAGATATCGTTTGAAGTCTAGATTTTTGGTTTACATTCGGACCATCTGTTTGGAACATTGAATGACCACATGGGGCTTTTACTCTCCAAATCAGTGCACTTAAAGAGTATAAATATTCATTCAATGTAATTTTTGCCATATCCACCAGAAGGAACAGCTAACTCTGAACCGTAAAGTTTACAACCGCGCTAAATTACATCCCGACTTAAAGGAATCATTTGGAGCAATCGGAGTTAAATGCACCTTCATCCACCTGCTGTCCTGTTCACTCCAACTCACTCCAAGTTAGCAAACAGCCTGGTGGGCTTATATGCATCTGACAGGTTTTGCAGCAGTATACTAGTCAATGGTCAGCTGCAAATGTTGAGCCAATTAAGAGTTAAAATGTTAGAACGGTGCAGGACATGTATGAGGACTGTAAGACAGTGGTGAGGTGTGCTGTAGGTGTGACAGAGGAGTTCAAGGTGGAGGTGGGACTGCATCAGGGATCAGCTCTGAGCCCCTTCTTGTTCGCTATGGTGATGGACAGGCTGACAGAGGAGGTTAGACAGGAATCTCCATGGACTATGATGTTTGCAGATGACATTGTGATCTGTAGTGAGAGCAGGGAACAGGTGGAGGAGAAGCTAGAGAGGTGGAGGTTTGTCCTGGAAAGGAGAGGAACGAAGGTTAGCCGCAGTAAGACAGAGTACATGTGTGTGAATGAGAGGGACCCAAGTGGAAGAGTGAGGTTACAGGGAGAAGAGATCAAGAAGGTGGAGGATTTTAAGTACTTAGGCTCAACAGTCCAGAGCAATGGAGAGTGTGGAAAAGAGGTGAAGAAGCGTGTACAGGCAGGATGGAACGGGTGGAGGAAAGTGTCAGGTGTGATGTGTGATAGAAGAGTTTCAGCTAAAATGAAAGGAAAGGTGTTCAAAACTGTGGTGAGACCAGCGATGTTGTTTGGTCTAGAGACAGTGTCACTGAGGAAAAGACAGGAGACAGAGCTGGAGGTAGCAGAGATGAAGATGCTGAGGTTCTCTCTGGGAGTGACCAGGATAGATAGGATCAGGAATGAGTACATCAGAGGGACAGAACATGTTAAGAGGTTTTGGAGATAAAGTCAGAGAGGCCAGACTGAGATGGTTTGGACATGTCCAGAGGAGAGATAGTGAATATATTGGTAGAAGGATGCTGAGTTTTGAACTGCCAGGCTGGAGACCTAGAGGAAGACCAAAGAGGAGGTTTATGGATGTAGTGAAAGAGGACATGAAGGTAGTTGGTGTGAGAGAAGAGGATGCAGAAGACAGGGTTAGATGGAGGCAACTGATTCGCTGTGGCGACCCCTGAAGGGAAAAGTCGAAAGGAGAAGAAAAAGAGTTATCCTGCACTGTGGGAAAGGCACCCTCGTACGCACAGCAACGGTTCTTAGAAATGTGTTATCACCACTAATGAAATGTGAAAATAGCTGAATGCATTCATATGTGTTCGTCTTCATCCCGTCCACTAAAGACTAGTTTGTTGATACAAGACAGCTGCACTCAATAAGCGACTCCATGTGGAGTGCTTTTGAAGAGTTTAACGCTGGCTTATTATTCACATGTCATCAGTGGCTTGGCATGTCCGCTCCGTGTAATAATACTCAGGCCTTATTTAGCTCTCTAAGTGTTTTCTCCGCTCTCCCATTGAAAGGAGAGGCTTACACAGACACAAGCCGACCTTATTACGGAGTCTCCGCGTTCAGCAATATGACTGGGTCGCGGTTTCCACGGCCCTGGTGTGAATCTAAAAGTCTATTCTTCAGCACTGCCTCTGTGGGAGAGGTCATCTCAGGACACGTCTCACACTGTTCTTGCTTTGACTGGCAGCTCTGCCGTCCAATCGCGTCCTTTCAAATCCGGCCCCCGGGGAGGAATAAAGCCGTCCCCTCCTGTGGTGGAGTGAATACCTCGGTTTGTGTGTGGGAATCTCGTGTAACAACGGCTGGAGTGAAGCCGTGCCGTGCTCCTCAACACATGTCTCACATCAGACCGTCTTTGATGAAAAAAACCGCACGCACGCAAACACACGCACAGGAACTGACTGGCCAGGCACACACAAGAACACGCTTCTTAAGTAGCAGAGGAATGCAGGTGTAAACCATACGTAAGGTTTAATCTGCAAAGCTATTTTGTAAGGTATGTGTGTGACCTACATTGGGAGTACAGTCGGCATTGAGAAGGCAGCCTGCATGTGTGTTTTTACTGCGGCTGTGCTCTGCCTCTCACGTGCTCGCAGTTTTACAGCAGAATGAAGGACATGCTGTAGATTGTGACTAATGGAATCTGCCAGTTGTATAGAACTAAATGAAGAGACAAAGGCCTAACAGCAAAAGGAACAGAATGAAACACATTTCCAGAAAATAATATAATGTATACATGTAATGGTTTTGGGTTCGGCATATAGCTAATGTTCTTTTTGTCTTCCCTGGCTTTAATATTTATATTTGTATGGGACATAAAATGAAAACCACTCAGCATTTTCAAATATTTAAAGTATTAAAAATTTTCATTTTCATCTTCATTTGCAAAACACTCAAATTTAGCTTTAAACAATTAAAAAAACCCCAACTATTTATGTTGTAATCAAATTGTACTGCAGCAGTTTCTTTTGACATTTAGAAATGTTTATATTTTTTCTGTTGCCATGGCAACAACCTTTTACCTAAACTAGCCTTTATTCTAAAACACAATCTTGACCAAAGAGCGAGGCAAAATCTATCTGTTTGGTTTACCTTGGCTCAGCTCTGATATTTATTTCTAGTTAACTGCTAAACTGCAAGAGCTTTCAGTTTGTTTCATGTAAATGTACTTTAGCCAGCCTGAATTCCATTTCTTGCATCTTTACTTTCTTTGACAAATGAATAATTCCCATCAGTAACTCTCTTATGAGAGAAACCAGATCTGTTTGGTGCACAGGTGATGATATAAGCCTCACATACGGTAGAAGCGTGCACTACTTCCTCCACCTCCTCATGTTCCCTGGGCCTCAGATGACCTTGGCTGGCCTGATTGGTCTCCAGTGGATTTAATCTGACCTCCTTCTCTTCCTGCTTTCCTGGTGTACCTTTGCTTTTTAAATTCACTGCAACAAAAAGTATACCACACAAGTCAGTGGATTACAGCTGCAACGTTCCATTAAATGAACTGCCCACCCGAGCCGCTGGTGACTTATTTAAATGTGCATGTCAAATGCACACAGAAATTACATGTAATGTAGTAGCAGACTAAATAAATGTGATACGCTTCAAACTGTACAAACAGTTTTGTAATTGCTCTCCTTTGAAATGGGAGTTGCATCTTTCAGGTAGCGGTTCAGTCAGATAATTATCCTGTTTGTAGCCCCATGGCTAAGAAGCATTTGTCTTTGTGTGTGTTTGTTTGTGTGTGTGTGTTTTTTTTTTAAGTTAAGTTGCAAAAGCACGGATGGACCAAATGCATTGTGGGTGTGTAATCAAATGGCATTAAAAGACACAGCAATATTATTGATGTTGGTTGTATATGAGATGTTATTTCTGTGATCACGGCTGACTGTTAGAAAGCATCGGGTTAAAGACAAAGACCTGGGGTCTCTCTCTTTGTTTGGTGAGAAAGCAGATGTTCTATAGCTGCGCTGGTGGTAGGAGAGCTGCAGAGAAAACCACTCTTTGTCAGGAGTGTTCCCCTTCTGAAGAATGCCCTCGTACCTGACGAGCGCTGCCTCTGACAGACAACAGAGACGACTCAGCGGGCTGATGCCAGATTGTGAGATCATTAGCCGAAAGTAGATGTGAATGGACTCCGTTAAGTTAAGAATGATGACACGGTGTGTGTTGTAGCAGCAGACAGCTTTTTACTTTTGTAGAACGATGTCAAAGTTAATGTTGGATGTGAGTGGTAATAATATGTTAATAGGTTTTGGCATAGCTGGATAATGTAAAAAAAAAAAAAAAAAAAAAGCTTTAACATGAGCTCAACTATTTTCATCAAAACAAGGAGTTTTCTTTTAAGATGTTTGTCATGATAACATTGAGTTTAACATCCCTTGATTTACACACGCGCACGCACGCACGCACGCACACACACACACACACACACACACATAAACAAGCAAGCAATTATTAACAAAATTCACGGGAATGAGCAGAACGTTTGGGAGGAAGGCTTCAGACTTTTCAGACTTGCCATTTGGTCCAGCTTATCCAAGCGAAAGTGCATGTTTGCGTGTGTCTGTGTGTGTGTGTGTGTGTGTGTGTGTGTGTGTGTGTGCTCACTTGGGGGTGGGGAAGGGATGGCTGCGTTGTGTTTCCTGTGTGGCAGTTTACTGTTTTTTAGAGCAAGAAAAAATGGGCTTATGTAACGGTCATGTGATTTAGCCAGAAATAGTGGTGGGGCTACAGCTGCTGCCTCTCCTCCTGCAGCTCGGTTCCTTGGCTTTTGGCAGCAGCCAGACAGACACACTGCGCACTACTCCTGCTAGCTCAGAAAACAACTTCTGCTCAGCCCTACATACAAATACAAATACTGTACAGTCGATGCGACAAAGGGTATGCACAGAACGTACATGTTTGAGCAAGCGGCGCTGCTCAAAGCTGAAATACCGTGCCAGAAACGTCTGAAGAAATAAATTAAAGGCAGCAAACATGGAGGGAAAACTTTGCTGCCGTGTAAATATGTTCATATATACAGCCATATACACCCAAATCTGAGACTTACACACAATTTTAACACCAACCCTAATGCGGCTAAGCCATGTTTTGAGGTCAGTGAGGTCACTACGCCACACTACACCGCTCCATCTGGACTCTGTCGTTATTTCCATTTGCTGTTTTTTTAAATTTTTTTAAATAAATTGCCAATTGAGCAGCTCTGCGTGTGCATGAGCGTGTGTTGGCGTGAGAGAGTGAATGATCGCTCGCGTGCACGAGCGTGAGCCTGCCTGTGTGTGGGCGTATGGCGCTCCGAGGCTGGTGGACGGTGTAGAAAAAGGGAGAAAAGAGGAATGGAGGTGCAGGCGTAGAGATGGAGGAGAGTGGAGGAGGAGAGGAGATGTACAGTGAAGAACTAGTAGAGCGGAAGGAAACACTCTCACTCTGGGAGATCATTGGGTTTAGCTGAGGGCTAGGCAGGAGGGATTCTCGACATGTTAGCATCACTGTCAGGAAGAGTCGAGTTGCAGCCAGTGTCCCGCTTCCAAAGAGGAATAACGCCCTTATTCCATATACTGTAAAACACATCATTAGTCGTGCATTGTAGAATGTGTTGTTGGATTTCATTGCAGAGTATATTTAATAATTTTCACAGCCATAATCGTTGACTGTAAATCCTGAATACTGTATATTTTATAGGGCTCTATATTGACCTATATTACCATCAGGACTGGCAGAGTTGCAGCTCGGAGTCAAACATTCGCTGCTGTAAAAATGCACACAAATATCACACAGCACTACATAAATTGTCCTCCTTTATCCTCCTATTTAATGCTCTTTTGTCTCTTTGCCTCATATCACTTTGAAAATATCACTGCTGTTCTGTGTCGAGCTGCATCTGTGTCTCTCCGCCAAACCGACCCGCTGTGTGTTGTTGTTTCGTAGGTCAGCACAACTACCTGTGTGCCGGAAGAAATGACTGTATCATTGACAAGATTCGAAGGAAAAATTGTCCAGCCTGCCGTGTACGGAAGTGTCTCCAGGCCGGGATGAACCTGGGAGGTGAGGAGTCATACCCTCATTACAGATTTGCCCTGTCACGTAGTTCCGATGTGACATTTGAGTCAGCCTCTTTCAGCCTGAGGATGCTGAGTCATATAATGTTTTTGTGTATGCCGATGCATATACTGTATTAGATATGAGCACAATATGCAGATGGTATTTACAGAAGGTTTAGATCTCCAGCACTGTGTACAATAACAGCTGAAAGCTGAAACTCATCTGTAACTGCAGACGAGTTACAGATTATGTAACTGTGAAGACGGATGAATTAATTGATAAATTCAAAAACTACACCATGATAGTCTGAAGTAAAATTAGAAATTATTTTCAATTCAATCTCCGTTGAACAAATGGAGAATATAAACATGCATGTGATTGTAGACAAAAAAAATCTGATGCAGCATTCTGAGTTTCGTCAAGTTCATTCAGAAAATAAAGTTTGAACTCCACTGCTGCAATTGCAGAGTAACCTCAGTTGAATTTTATTAACTGTGAATCCATTAATGTCTGCAAATTAGAAAGTTGTGTCTGAATAGATACGAACAAATGAGATAACCAACACCTTTCTTTTTTTTTCCCCCTTTGGTAATTATCAAAGTGAGATTCCTGGAATTGTTCCTGAAATGAACTAAGTGAAGATTTTTGTCAATTTATTAATGACCATAATGTAATTTTCATTTTCTATTTATATACTGAGATAAATGCCATTACACCCTACTGCCTTTTTATTTTTTCAGTTCAGTGATGGAATACGATGACTCTGAGAGAAGTGAAAGTTGGGAAGGCTTCTCTTGTTAACACCTTGTTCAAGGCCGGCGTCTTTGAAAGCCAACACATGACAAATGTTTTATCCTGGATCCAATCCAAACCTGTGATAGCACAATATAAAAATAAATAAATTGGCTGCAGTTGGAAAAATCAATTCCATAAAAACAATTATATTTCCTACATTCTAAACGCTTGAAGGAATGTTTTTCTGTTGCTTATTTATCTGTCCAGCTTGTATTTTTTCACGCAACAAATGTGGAAATGATGCATCATTGATTGTGTTACAGTCCATTTTTTAAAAATTTATAGCTGCAAGTATAAAAAAACCTTAAAGATAAAGGATAAAAGTTGAGTAGCAGCAGTGTAATAGATAGTCTACTGAATGGGTAGTTAAGTTGAATTTTGATATGAAATCAATTTTAAAAAATGATTCCCCAAACAAGAGAACAAACATACTGTATTTCTGCAGTGCAACTATAATAATAATAATAATAATAATAATAATAATAATAATAATAATAATAATAATAATAATAATAATAATAATAATAATAATAATAAAAGTCTTTGCAAAAGTGAGTTCGCCAAAAACTATGAGCTAAATTCAAAACATCAGTATCTCCTCCACTGAAATTGACAGATTAAGTATCAGAATGAGCTCATTCAATGCAAACAAGGAGCAGAAACAGACCAGACGACTTGGCCGGCGAGTTGTGATACATTTAACAGTGTGACGCCTGTGCTGTTAAAAAGCAGCAAAGCTGAAACTCTATTAGGAAAACAGCCACCAACAGTAACTTTAGGAAATTAGCAAGTTAGCCAGCGAGCAGGAAATGGTGGATACTGGACCGCATTCTTGCAAACAGGATGTGTAATACATTTAATATATTTAACAGTGCGTAGAATGTGTGAAGAGTGTTGATTCAGTTACCTTATCAAGCTGAGAGGCTTGACTTGACATATTTATTGGCTCTTTAGTTGCTCTTCCTCCCCGTGGAGATGGGCGCGGGGGCATCTGTGAATGAATAACGATGAAATTACATGAAACTTGAGAAATGTACCATTCCCTACTCTTTTTTTTAGTAGAATTCATTCTAGATTGACTCTTTCCAGTGACTGATTCCTATTTTCACGTGTAGCGTTCTAACTTTCCAGAGGATGATGTCCTTCAGACATGGAGATATCACATTTCCTGCGCTGTGAAAATTTGATAAGCACATATTTGACTTGGAAGTGGCAAATTAAAAATATGGCATTAGTTGAATATGTGTCATTTCAAAAACAGCAGACATTGACACTGAAGTCAAACAGGAATTCATGTTTGCACTCTGATTAAACATGCAATGGTTTCTTTTAATTATAAATGCTTCTTATTTGTCAGTATATGAGTTCAAACTGAGATTATGAATCTAAATGCTTCTTTAATCCACTTGTGAACGAGGACTGTTTTGCTTTCCACAGCACGAAAGTCCAAGAAGTTGGGGAAGCTGAAAGGAGTCGGCGAGGACCTGCAGAGCTCTAAGGATGGCCAAACGGCCACCGGTGGCGGCGGAGGGGGTTACCTGTCCTCAGAGAAGGAGCTGAACGCCAGCGCTGCCAACGCCCTGGTGCCCCACGTGCCCGGGGTGGTCACACCTTTCCTGTCACCCTCCATCTGCAGTGTGTTGGAGCTGATCGAGCCTGAAGAAGTGTACTCTGGCTATGATAACACACAGCCTGACACCACTGACCACCTGTTGTCCAGTCTGAACCGCCTGGCCGGGAAACAGATGGTACGCATGGTGAAGTGGGCCAAAGTACTTCCAGGTAAGCAGCCGATGGTATCGGTATAAGGAGGATGAAACACTACATGATCCCCTTTAACGTGCTTTCAGACATCATACAATCATTTCTGTCATTAAATATGTTCGCAGAGTAAGTAAGACGGAGTCTGCGCTGCATTTAATGAGCAAGCCTACATCTTCATTTTTGATCTCTTTCGTTTTGAAGACGCATTGCTACTTTATTCAGGGCACATAGCTTTTAATTTGAAATATTGGGTCAGGAAATGATCCCGTAATGCTTAAACAAGATTAGGAAGGGAATCCTATTTTACCATTTTACAGAATCAAGATTAAGATTTCCAAACAGAACTCATTTACATCGTAACTGTCAGATTTTATGTTTACCAGAAAGATTTATGTGTGGTTCATTAATTTTTTTTACTCATGAACCGCGGCACAGGAAGAAAAATAAATAAAAGGGATTAAGAAAAAAAAAAAAGGAAGTTCTTCCTTCGATGCCAGTAAGTTGGAGACGTATTGAAAGATGCCTTACAGGTAGCTCTTTGTGGCTGTTTAATTTGCTGTATTGCAAATATTTGATACCTCCACGGTGTCTGCTTGCCATATCCGACGTATAAATAGAAGAGGAGCCAGACACAAGGGTCAAAATGAGTGTCTTCGACTTTCAGGCGAGCTGCTGTGTGAGTTCAGCTTGCATTTGGAGGTGGCATGGCAGTCAAACGTGGACAACATGTATTATCAGTCCCAAGAGGATGTTCGCAGTTACATTTCCAGCATCTTCTGACGCATAGTTACTATAAAAATTAGACATAATTTTCAGATTATTTCTTATCACGATCCTCTTGAGAGCACCAAATACTTGGATTGTGGCTGTTGGAAAATGCATGACACTCCCTTCGTTATACACACATACACACACACAAACACACTCTACACTATATTGACACAGAATGCTGCTAATGCATAAAGTAAACAGTGCAGTAGTGAGAGTTGTCACCAAAATATTCAACTCATTTCTTAAGTATATCCTCGCTGCAGTCAAATCATCACTCAGACTGACACTTCAACAATATATGGGCTGCACGTCACCCCCTACCAAACATTGTCCCTCAATTTTTTTTTAATCGTGACGTATGGTTTCAGCGGCTGCGTCACTCTACAGACGATGAAACACACTCTTAAAAGAATGATGTGACACACACCCACCTGTGGATCACAAACAGATTGTCTCCACTGATGTTTTGGTGAAATCCAGGATGCTTTCTGTGACGATAGTGTAAGATCCTGACGTAAATGCTTCTTGGACCCATCCTGCCATATGTTCCGGTCCACATTCTCCTCCCTCTGACTCTCCGTGTTTAGTTTGGCACTAAATATGTCGGGTAAGGCTGAAAACATCCTGGGCTGAAGCAGCGGGAGCCCCGCAGGAACCTACAGGATGGACCTGAAGCTTTGTTACCACACTCACAGCTGCTGGCCCAGCTGCTGCGTTCACCGTCACCACTTATGCGAAATGAAGCTAAAGACAGGTTTTCAGTGACAGTATGTTTTAGAGTTGATTGAGTTCTCATCATTTTCACTAAAACAGTCTCCAAGTCTTGATGAGTCAGTCACGTCTCTATAAATACTGCTGCCTCTCACATATGTGCACTCAGCTAAATAAACGCACCATCAGCTGGTGCCGATCTCCAGATGCGTTCTCACATACATTAAACATGCTCTCTCCTCACCGGCTTCATCTGTGTGCAACATGTCTGTGTTTTTGTGTGTGTGTGTGTGTGTGTGTGTCAGGTTTCCGGGGACTGCCCATTGAGGACCAAATCACCCTGATCCAGTACTCATGGATGTGTCTGTCCTCCTTTTGCCTCAGCTGGCGATCTTACAAACACACCAATGGACAGATGCTCTACTTCGCCCCCGACCTCATCTTCAATGAGTAGGTCTACTTTTTTATATCTATGGCACGCTGCACATATCCTGCTGGTGTTTATGTGAACTGTTTTTGAAATTGAGCAGTGGCTTGGATTTTTTTTTTTTTTTTTGGTCATGCAAATGTTATATTATTTAATAAAGGAAGTCAGATCACACTTAAAAATCCCATGAGATTTGTAGTCTCTCCAGTGTGGTCTGATTATTCCCTGGGGTCTTTTCCCATCTTGACACACCAAACAATACCTCTGAGGGGTGGGCATCCTCATGAAGATATTCTTAAATCAAGAAGATGAATCCAGATGAAAATCATTTTACCTGCCTGAATCTGTAATCTTATTCTTTTGATCGTTACCTAAACCTGTTTTTTTTTTTTTGCTTCTGCAACTGCCAAAGCTGTAACTCCAGTAGTTGACCAGAAGAGAGGTCTGGTTTTCTTCTTCTTTTGAGTGAGATGCAGTGCATTTGTGGCAGATTCATGTATAGTGTCACTTTGCCTGGTTTGACCCGTCTACTGGGACCAGCTTGAGGAGACCATGCCGAAGGCTTTTGCACTGAGACCAGTTCGCAGCTCCCAGGGTAGCACGGACACACAGATTCTGTTAAGTTAAGGTTGTGATCGTTTAGGTGAGTTCTGCCCTGTGTAACACCCAAAGATTGTGGAACAGTAATTGATTGCACAGGTTTTGACTGTTATGGTTTTACAGCCTCTGCTTTCTTCAGCATATACAGTACAGTAAACTTGCTGGTATAAAGTTTACCCTGCTTTATTTTAATTTATGTTCATTTAATATCTCTGTCAATCATTTATAGAATCAAGGTGGTAATCTCACATCTGGTCTCTGGGTCTTGACAAAAAAGATGTTTGTACTTTTTGAAGGTGAAGCCCAGGAGGTGAGCTCTTGTGAAGATAAATGACTGACCTGATCTGAATTTAGTGTTTGAACAAGAGAGTAGAGGTAGAGAAATACAGAAGCTTATTACTCATATTAGCTTCTGTATTTCACAGATAATAAACAAATGAATTAAGACTCAGTAAACACGCAGCAACACAGCAACTTCAACAACGTGCGCCTGTGTCGAATCGTGTGAGCTTACCAAAGTTGATAAAGCATTAGTTTGCCACATTAGAGATCCTCTGATCCTTTAATCAATTTAGCACCGCGAGGATCAAAGTTTATTAAGAATGGTGTGTTTCATTCTGTGTGAAGACAAAAGCTTTCCGAGGAAATTGAATTTTATAAAATAGACTTCATGATTATGTCATTTGGCGAATTCGGGTCACAGTTTTTAACAAGGCCGGACGAGACTAGAACTGCGCTTACTTTTTATGTGATAAATGAATGTTTTATTTGCAGTTATCTTTTTTTTAATAAACTGCACAGTATCCCACTGCTGATGCATGTAATGTTTTACAGTAGGCCTGTCCCATTGATAGATGTGCCTGGATTTCAGAGCAGATGACAAGCAGAATGGCTAGAGATGGTGTGGCTTTGATTTTGGTCACATGACCAGGGCAGCATGGATCTCGCTGCCACCCTGCTGGGTCTTTTCAGTTATCAGGTCAAGGTGAATCGATCCCTCATTGCCAGTAGATTGCAGTTCCTGTGTTTTGACCAAAGTTACTTCAAAATTCCATTAAATATTAAGGCCCAACATTATATTTATTGAATGGACTGATCTCTCCCTTTCTCTAAACTCCAAACTCAAGTTGGTTCAGATGATTTTATGCTACACTCTGTGAATCTGCTCACACCTATAGAGTGCTGCCCAGCAGGGAAATATTCCTGCACCTCTGCTCGTGTCACAATTCATCAGTTATGTAGGCCAACAAACACAGCTGTACAGTAAATACAAGTGTTTTACATCTTATGCTTTAATTGGAAAAACATGTGCTTCTGTTCGAGTTCTCGTTTCTTTAGTCTAGTTGTCATCATAGTCTTTATGCTCACTGCTAATAGAATGATGCAGTGTCACTGTCTTTTGGTTTAAAAACTCTTTTAAGTCAAGCAGTACCAATGTAATGGATGTAATTTGCTAAGTGATGGCGTCTTATAGTAAATAAACATGACATCAAAATCCAGAGATCCTCCTGAGTCAGAGGCATCTGCAGAGCTCAGTTTTGATTGGCTCATGCTTTATCCCTTCTAATGTTTCTTTGCTTTTTTTTTTTTTTTTTTAAGCTGGTGACATAACCAAGATTATTTTTCTAATGAAATGGAAGAGAAAGTATTTTGTGCATACAGTTAATGATGTATTTTTGACACGTAGACGAGCATACATTAATTCATTGTTTCACCTCTGTGAAATGAACACGTGCTCATGCATGTGTCTCAACAATATTTTAAAGTGACAGGGCTTAGATGGGGTTTTTTTCCCCCGTACTCTGCCACAGTCTAAGAAAAGTGGTGCATCACTGCTGTGATACTGTATGCAGCGCTCTGCAATCTGGGGGGATTTGGTATTCTGCTCTCAACCCAGACTTGCAGGATCCTCCTCTGCAATGTGTGGAAATGTATTTTCACTTGGCTGAACTAGTGTGGTGGGTAAATCGAAGTAACCGACATAAAAACAGAATGAGATCAAGAATGAATGAATTACTTAGTTGGTGTTGAGGATAAATTATAACAAACGGAATGTAATAACCTGAGTTCTGAAAGAAATACACTTTTTGAGGTCATGTTTTTTTTTTTTACACCTTCCACCCTGTTCTCTCTGCAGGGACCGCATGCAGCAGTCGGCTATGTACGACCTGTGTCTGGGCATGAGGCAGGTGAGCCAGGAGTTCGTACGACTGCAGCTAACCTATGACGAGTTCCTCGCCATGAAGGTCCTCCTCCTTCTCAGCACAGGTACGAAGTTAGCTTTAGTTCTGCAAGAGCACTTATTTGATTGAAAAATAATTGTGTTCTTGTCTTCTGAAAAGAAAAGAAAAATTCTTTTAACTTAAATTGACTGATTTTGTGAAAATGCCGAAAGTTCCTTCAGCCTTGTTGCACAAAAACTGACAACGGCATTAAGTTTTGCTGCATAAACGAAGGTAGAGATCTTCATGTTGCACTTCTTGTTTTAGCAAATGCCCTTGAATCTATACCACACAAAGTCCTTTGGCCAGCCTTTGACTTCTTGAGTTCCGGTAACCATTACACAACTGGTCACACACTATTTTCAGTATCTGCAGTTTTGCCGAAGGTCTTTAAACAACATCTGAGATCACTGTGACTTGGCAGCTCCTGGAAATAGGAATAATGGCAGGATACACACAGTGGAAACGTATTTTAAGGTCTAAGACCAGAGTAGGTAGCTGAAGGAAGAAGCTGTCAAAGAGCTTGTTAACAGAGATAAGACCTTACTTCCAGGGAAGTTAAAACTTACATACCTGTAGTTTGGATTGATCCCACATGAAATGTGGCTACTGCCGAGGTTCCCGTTCCCAAAGTCAGAAATTGGAGAAAACTTATGTCGTTACACGAAGAAATGGCTCAAACTCACAGTTTCTCGGCAATACTGGCTTGTGTGAGAGCATGGCTCTGAACCTGCCAATCACCAGCTTTACTGAAGATGACAAATGCACCAAGTTAAAGCTAGATATGACTGATAGACATGGATTTATTGTGGGCCAGGTGAGGCATGGGAATGCAATCCCCCAGTCCATCACCTTTAAGACACAAGCCTACTGGATACATCATGAGGTTACCTTCCCCTTGGAGTGTTCACCCATATCCCCCGCCCCAGACCCTCTCAGGGTTTATTTTTCTAGATTGAATAAATAGAAGGTATCAGGAACTACCTGAAGGTTTCACCCCATTACCACAAGCTTTGCAGCCTCACAGAGGTGTCGAACCAAGTTGCTTAGCTGGAAACTGGTAGCAACTTTTCCATCACCCCAACACCCTGGAAACCACCAACTCACACCTGCTGTAGGCCTATATTTAATTTTTTTGTGTTGATAGATGTTTAGCTATTTGAAGAGTTTGCATGTTGGCTGGACTTCTAACTGTTTGAACTTAAGCATCAGTGCCAATCAGTGGAAATATTCATTGGCAGAGCATTTATTTTCATTTATTAAAGACTCAGAAAGTGGTAATTAATTGGCAAATTGAAACCATACCTTAGTGAAGTCGTCACCACCCCAATACACACACACGCACGCACGCACGCACGCACGCACACACAAACACACACACACAAACAAACAAACAAAACCCTTTTTGCCTTGAACTGTCTATATTAGTGAGTTGAAGCATAGATGCTCAAAGGTCTTTAAACATGACATTAATTAGTCAAAATGTTCAGCTAATAATGAACGATGAGGTTTTATATTTAAAGCCAAATTATTTTGTTCAATGCACAAGACATGTTTGAAATCCATTTTTGTAGCACAGTTTTGAAAAAAAATCTATTAGAATTCAAATGCACCCTTACAGTTTCTGAAAAAGACTGCATAGCTGCAGTGTGACTCAGAAAAGCAGAAACTGGGCTTTTAAAAAGGTTTTTGAATGATTTGTGAGTTGAAATTACTTGCTTTTCATATAATATATGAATTTAGATTTACCAAAAAAACAAACAAAAAAACCCCAACCTGATTCATGCTTTGAGGTTGCTTTGGCACCATGGGGTGGTGATGTATGGAAGAGGTGGTCCTTTTCCTTGAACTGTGTGTTGCTGAATCCTCTGGAAAAGAGGGGGCTCTGGTTGGAACCTCAGCTATTAGATGTTGGGAAAGATTAGGACAAGAGATGAGGAACCTCAGGGAGGAAAAAAATGGAGGTTTTATGGGTGAAATCAGACAGATTTTGACAGTGTTGGTGTAGAAGAGACAGGTGCGTAGCGAGTCAAAGGGGATTTGAAGGATGTTGGCAGAGCCGGTCCTTCTGTTGCTGTTGCCTCCCTCTCCTCTCTTCACTGGTCCTCTGGAGGCTTTCCAAAGAGTCCTGCTGTACTTAATAAAGGCCAGTCAAGCACCAGGCAGTGCTCCAAGACCTGCTATTTTTCTTCACTTCCTTCAAACCTCGGCTGGAATGTCGAAGGAGAGGGTGTGAATTAAGAGTAGCTGGGATTCGGAGCTGTGATAGGAAATTTAAGGTGCTTCTGCTGTGGTTGTGGGATTCATGGTATGGAGTTAAATTTGAGGCAAAGGTGCTTCGTTTCTTCTGCGCAGAAGAGAAATACCTGCACCTGCCCGCCCTCAATGGCTGTATTGTATAGACTCACAGTCGTTTTTCTAAAAGGATTCCATCTTTGGATCTTCAGAAGCGTATGAATCTGTCTTCGCTCCAGTTTCTCACTGGCAATTCTTTGGCCACGTGAAAGGAATTGCGGCAGAAATGTTTACAGAGGAATAGTCAAAACTTGATTTTACCGAATCGTGTGTGCGGTCTGCGTGAGTCTGTGTGTGTGTGTGTCTGTGCCTTTGGGCTGGTTTGAAAAATTGCGTGTGCTTCAGAGAGAGGATGAACCAATGAAAGGTAGAGAGGGAAGGAGGGATGAAGAGAAAAGTAGGTGGAAGGGCTGTTAGTCCTCTATGACCTTGGCAAAGGTTCCACTGCGCCTGCGGTGTCTCATCATCCGGCATGGAGTTTGCTCAGGAGCAGTGACCCGCTCAAACCGATCTGACTCTTCACCCCCACACCGCCGTACAGGAGGTAGTTGCCTAATTATCACCTTTGTCGCTCATCAAACTCTTTTACTTCCGAATTCCACACAGGGCAGAAGTGTATACAGGGCGATGAACACGTTTCACAGAAAACAATTAAACATGGCTTCAGCATTTCAATTCTAATCATGCTGTATTGTTTTCAGGGATTACTATAATTCCTGACTTTGAATAAAGAGTTCCTAGTACCCTAAAGTTTGTTTAACTTCGGAACTCTACTTGAGCTCGGGGCTATAGTATATTTTTTTCTTTCCTACTAATGAATAGTATCAGATAATAAATCTTAACAAAGAGCCAATGTGTCAGTCAGGTATGTGCCAGTAACCTAAAGCAGGAGGCTGCATGTCCTTGAAAAACACGTACAAGCATCCTCTTGCTGCACAAGGGTTTTTTTTTTTCCCCTTCCTTTTTAAAGATCCAGTTGAGGGCCAAATAGGGCCACCCCTCTCTGTTCGTCATTGGTAATAGTCTGTAAATGTCTCCTCAAAAACCTCCTCTCAGAATTTGATGAAATTGGCTTCTTAGGAGGCAGACAAATCTGTGTCTCATAACTGGTTTCTTCTTATTTGCATATTTTGACACTATCAAGCACATATGAACTTGAGTTATTGAAAATAAAGATTTTTTTTTTCCTCCCAGTTGGTGGATATCCTTGGACACATTTTCTAAATTGACATTTCTTTTCACATACAAATGTATGCAGCTCACAGAAGATTCTAACGGGCAAAAAAGAATGATTTTTGACAGTTGTATAAATGACCTATTTCGGGTCCAGTTATGGTAATGCCCCTAAATGCCAGGTTATTTACTAATCAGGGTGTATGTGGGTCAGTGGGAGAAAAACAAAAGGTCCAAATTCAACACTGGGTTTTAGCACATTCTCATAATACTATCCACAGAATAAAGCACAGAAATCGGAGGTGAGTGTGAAGCAAAAGTAAAATGAAAATAAATGCTTAGGAAGAGATGGTAAAAAAAATTGGGGACAAGAGGAAAACGAGCACACCTTCTTGGGTCATTGACCTACAATGATTTGCTCATGACCAGACGTAGGCTTTTGCATCTGGCTTTTGATTAGGCAATACAAACAGATTTTTTATTTTTTGTTGTTTTTTCCCATGTTTGAGGCATTATTAGAAAAAAACTCAGTTATGTACTTAGACATCAAAGTTCATGTCTGAGTGTTTAACAAGATGTTTTTTTGTACATCGGAGTTCAGAACCTCACACTGATGAACATCACGAGGCATCAGCTTCGTCCTCTCAGGCCGTGATTGCAGTGATTTCGCCAACTGGAGAGCGTTTGATCACGTGATCAGTGACTTCACTGATTTAGCATGAATGGCTAACAGCTACTCTTCTGAGAAAATGGCAGCTTCTGCTAAATCTCATTGGACATTTGTTGTAAAGACCAGCAAAGATCAGGGTTTCCAGGACTGGAGTGCAAACAAACAAACAAACCTCCATCAAGGAATGTGTGTTTTTGGTTGATGCAGCGAATTAAATATTCGACAACTTGTCCAATTGATATGAGCATTTCCTAAAATGTCCTAATAGAACCAGAGCTGTTAAAGGCATTTGGCCATCTTATATATTGTTATATCTTTGTCTTGGCTGAAGGACAACTAAAGGCGGTCCCTCAGACTGATTTTAGGTGCGTTCTTTGAGAGGTGAGGTGTCTCTGCAGAAAAAAACAACAACTTTTAAGAGCTTTGGCAGTCGTCCATATCTGTCACTTTGTTCTCCTGCATGGAGAGGGAGTGGGAAAAAAAGACACTGAAGACATTTTGATGCATCCTCACAGTGAAGATAATATATCTAATTCCATACTTCTCTCAGAATCTTTTCCGTTACGCTTCCTTTTAAGTGCATCCATGCTGCCACCCGAGTCGTTACAACACGAATGAACGAACGTTGCAGCCATTCAGCGGCTCTCCTCCTCACTCGATGAAAGCTTAGTTGGCGCAATCATAAAGTTTTTAGTACACAAAAGCCCTGTTGTCCCCTTCCTTACTGCCGTAACCTTTAATCAGTTCCTTCTAGTGTATCGGTGATCTTTCACAAAGTTATGAAATGTAATTACTCATCGAAACAATGAATGTGGTTGGAATGAGTTGCTAAAGAGGCTTAGGTTGTCACCACGGGAAAACTGTCCAAAAAAATGCGTTACTGTGTGGGAGTCTGAGCGTAATTCACCTAGCAGCTCTACTAACTCCTTACGGAGCAACACGTTCATGCATTAAAGGCACATAGCAGCGGTTGTGCACGGCTTTGCCCATTAACTGCAACTAGTGTTTAGTGTGGATACTGCACCACGCCCATTCACTGAGGTGTGTACCAGTAATATGAAAACACATTCCAGGTGGCGACGGGGTTTCGCCCATTTCAACACGTTGGGAAAATCAACTTCGACTTAAGAATGTTTGTGAGATTAAAACAAAAGTTATCATTCAGGGACATTTAAAATGATTTCAGGGATATTTAAATATATATTTTTTTCTATTCTTTCGCCCAGTTTTTCTAATTCAGAGAAATTGTTGTGAATGAATTAGAAATTAATGAATAATGAATCTCCTGATTGAGTTAAAAGTGAAAAATCAATATCAAGTCAGAGATTTTAAAACAGTCCCCACCTTTAAATTCATGATGGAATGATACTCATGCTTAACAGCTTCATTTAGTTTAAATTTGGATGTCAATCAGCATGTAAAAACTATAGCAAACTAAAGGCCTTAGTCATGAAAGGAAAACACACACCTGACAACTTATTGCCGAGAAAAGCCAATTGAAATTATTCAAAACACATTCCTGTCACACTCCAATCAATCGTGTCAACCGTCAAACGAGAGATTGAAGCCCGCTAATTAAAATCATTTATTTCTCATTAACATTTAAACTTGTATTGCTGTCCGCACATTAAATCCAAGCCGATGACAAAGAGGATTTGTCTGTCTCCCAGTTCCCAAAGAGGGTCTGAAGAACCAGGCAGCGTTCGAGGAGATGAGGGTTAATTACATCAAGGAGCTACGGCGTTCTGTGGGGAAAGCAACCAACAATTCTGGTCAAACCTGGCAGCGCTTCTTCCAGCTCACCAAGCTACTGGATGCCATGCATGATGTAAGTACCCTTCTTTCCTTCCAAGCCAATCTCCTGCTGCACAGCATGGGCTTCCCTTGGCAGCATCTTGGCAACCGCCTTCAGACACAGAGCAGGGCATACAACTCTACGGGGGCTTCAAGTATCACTGGAAGCGTTCTGAGTGAAATGGCAGCATAGTAGATTTGGATAATGCATTTACGCAGCGGTTCAATGCTGCTGTGGCTTGGAATAAGAGTAATTGCATCCCAATCTGTCCCTGAGGGGAAGGTTATTTTGAGGTATGGACCGGCCTGTATTGGTGAATGCTACAGAAGGAGATTAATGATAGCTTGTGGGTTAGTGGATTAGAGCACACATTTGCTGCTAAAGCACCGTTGGTTTTTATGCATGGGTCACAGGTATGTGGTGTGATGACAGTGTAGGTAAATCCCCAAAGGTCAAGATACGACGTGAGAGATCACACAGGATCCAGTGATCCAACGAGTGAATGGGGTCGGTGGTGACGGATGGAAAAAAATAAAGAATAAAATAAAATCGGTGATGCCCCCTAGTGGTGAGCTGAAAAGCAGAAAACGTGTGTATAAAATAGTGCTTAAAAAATCTTTTATACAAGTTTACATCTAAATGAAACTCATTAAATTAAGAGATAATGAAAAAGTACAACTGTGACATGCTTCTCATTATGTTTGTATGTCTGTGTCGTCCAGCTGGTGGGACACCTGTTAGACTTCTGCTTCTACACCTTCCGTGAGTCCCAGGCCCTGAAGGTGGAGTTCCCTGAAATGTTGGTGGAGATCATCAGTGACCAGATACCAAAGGTGGAGTCAGGTCTCACTCACACAATCTACTTCCACAAGAAGTGACTCACTGGACAGTTGGAACTGAAGCAGCACTGAGAACTTCAAGAGATGAGGAAGACATTCACAAACGGAGTGAGGAAGGTCTTGACCAGTTGGACTGAACCATGTGGCCCAGTAGATCTGTGTGCTCCTCTGGAATGGGGGGAAAAAAAAGGCATTGTGACAGAAGAAGATGATGAAGAAGAAGAACACGATTCTGGTCCTGCAAGGGGGGGGTCAGAGCTGTGAAAAGTTTGTTGTGCCACGGATGACAAAATGATGCTGAGAAGGATTTGTTAACAAATGTGGTAAAAGCATCCCGAAGTTTCCCTCCGTCCCGTCCCCCCTCCCAAAAGACGATAACAGTATTTTATATGGAGATAAAGCCATACATTTCTTAGGATGAGCTAGATACATTCACTGCTCACACATACACACACGCACGCACGCACGCACACACACACACACACACACACACACAGGTACACACGCTAGCCACATGCCTTCACAGAAATGCACAGCTGCACTCCACATGCACTAAAATCAGATTACCAATCTAGAGAAAATGTTTTTGCAAAAATTAACTGTGGCTTATACAGTCTTTAAAAAAAATAATAGCACTAATGAAAACAAACAAAAACAAAACAAAAAAACAAAAACAGCCAATACTTTAGATTTTGCTTTGCAGTCTAGCAGCGTACTGGAATACTACTGGGCAAAGGACGTTAAGTGGAGGCACAGAAATTCTAGACTCTAAGGCAAAAGGTCTATTTGAGTATATTCCAAGGGCTATACAAGTGTCATCATAAGCTGGATAATTACATGAAATCTAACAATTCAAAGTCTGAATCTCAATTAGTGTCATAACAGCCATTATTAACATCCATTTACTGAGCTTTTTAATTAAGATATGTAATAAAACAATCAAAACTAATATGCAAAAGTCCAAAGCTATTTTAAAATAACAAAATGTCTCTTGTGTAAAGAAAGCTTGCAGGTGATGCTCCCATGTCATTAAGTCAGCATTTTTAGGCACTGGGGTGTACAATTGAGATGATATTGACGAGCGATTTCACCTTTGTGCAAAGAGTGGTCAAGAGTGCTGCCGGATGGAAAACGTGCATTTTACGGAAACAATTTCAGTAGAGTCTGCTGGTAATGGATTTGACTGAGGTGCATCCATAGTAATTGTGTTTCGTTGTTATCTCCAGAGCAGCTGTCCAAATGTCTGTTTTTACTCACAATAAAGCAAAACCACCAGCCCTTTGTGAACCGACACTTATCTACTCTTCCCAGAAATAATAAAAAAGCATTTTATAAAAGTGTGTTGCAAAGTTTTAGTTTTTGACAAGCCAGTCGTTTTACATTAAGGTGCTTACTTTCTACAAAGCCAGGCAAAACGTAACATGTACAGTAACTTATAGACAGTCCAGTACACTATATGGGCACACAGTTTAAACACGTATACTCTGTCAAGTCGATATATTCATCCGAAATGGAGCGTTACTCTGCAGTGCTTTCAGCAAGTGGCTAATGTATCAAAAACCAGGCAAATGTGTACAGGTAATAACTTCTTAAACACATTCTATTCAGCTGTGTACAGACGATGCTTTGAGGTACATGTTGGTGAATGCTTGATAAGGAAGTGTTGGTATGATCACCTTTACGAATTTAGTTCATTTCCTCTCTCCTTGGGCCAAGTGCTAGTACGTTAGGTCAGACAGGCCCAGTCATCTGGACCATTAACTTGTCCCACACTCCACTGGTTTCTGGGAGGTTGTGGAACACTACGATGATGCTACTGAAAAGCGAAAGAGCCGCTGCAGAAGAAAAACAGTGGGGGCGTGTGATTATTATTTTCTTTTTTTGTGCCCTGTGAGTGTGTATTTACATGTGTGAATGGAGTGAATATGGCTTAAGTTAGTGTATGTGTACATTTCCTGCCAAGCATTTGCATAGTCGATCTGCTCTTTCAGCGTGGGTATTATGCATTTATGTTATAGGATTAGCTGTATCCTATTTCCACATTTAGATTTGCACAGAGGAGGTATAATGTGAAATGATACATTAGCGCAGCTAGTTAGGAATTGTCTGTTTTGACAAGCAACAGTGACGATGTGGGAAAAGACTTTAGTTAGCCGTGATATCACCAGCGCAGCATTTTGGTGATGTGTTGAATTTATGGCTATAGCGCTGCGTTATGAGATCTCTTTTATGGCTGTTGTTGCGTCAACACTGGTGCACAAAGAGGTGGCAGTGGCATGATCACAACTGTCATCAGGGACTGTATGAAAATTATTTGAGGGATTCAGGATTCGGTTTTTAAATTTAGCTAAGGGACTGTGGAATAAATTTGTCAGGAAAGCGTGTTTTTGTAATCCCAGAATTACATTACAAAAATGTTATATTCTGAGGTGAAAATACGCTCTAGATCATCAATATTAATGAAGACGGTGCCCTAGATTGGTCCACTCACTCAGTACGTTTTATAGAAAGGGTGTATTTTGGAAGTTTTTACGCTTACCGTGAAAATGTGATTTGGAGACATTGAATGAACCAAAACAAAAAAAAGGAAATGTAATTTTCTGTCTCCCTATGCTGCCCATTAATTTTTGTACAGTCCCTTCTCAGAAAGGCCTCATTGTCCATCTTTCTTGCCCATTGTTGTGCTGAAATTTTGAAGGACCTTTTGGCTAATCTATCACTGTTTTGCTTTATTTGACCCTTTTTTTTGTTGTCCTTTTTAAAAGGAGTAAAAAAAACTGTCTAAAGGTTCATAGGATGAATGGGAAAGTATTTTAGAGAGAATTATATTTTGCTGGAAAACAATATTTAAGTACTTTGTCTAAAAATGATATCCTTTTTGTAAAATGAATTAATGCATGCTTTTTCAATGAGATGTTTACATTGTATTTAAAAAAGGGAAACTTGTGCCTTTTTATCTCACTTGATTTACAATTTTACATTATATATTGTAAATAATACAGCAAGTCCTTATGTTGAGTATAGTATGGAACATTTCTACTTTATCCATCTTGTTGGAATATTGGAAAAAATGTGTTTCCCATTCGCCATGATCTGTGTGTTGGATCACAAGAGAAGAATTTACAGTCAAGGCTGGCACCAGAGGGCCAAATAGAGAAATGAATGTATCATACATTGTGAGAAACTTATGGAATTTACTACCTGAATGTTAGAGAGAGTACATTTATTATCTTCTTATAAAGTTATTTGATTTTGCTTTTTCTTTTTTTAACTTTTGCATTATTGTTCAAGTGGCTCATACAAAACACACTTTAAATAATAATCAAGAGATAGGTCCTAGAGTTGTTGCTGTTGGAATGGTTTCTTGACATGGCAGTATTGTCGATGAGCATCACAATAAATCCAAGAAATCACAAACTGGGATACCATAAAAAAAGTTATTGACTTAAAATAGAAACTTTGCACACATGTGATGATAGGTGATGGATGTAGAGACTGAAGACCTGAAGTTTTCACAATTTGGGCATATTGCACTAACTTTAATAACAAGTTTTGATCATTTAAAGGAATACATTTTAATTGTAAAAAAATCTTGTAATGGATTCTCCATAACAATGCCCGTGTGGTCGAGCTTCTTTGCGACACTGCACTGCAGAAAGACTGGACTGTTGTCCTGATTGGATTTTTTTTTAAAAATTGGTAAGAAATATTTTAATATTTTGGAGAATTGGATGGAGAGATTGACACCACCCATGTCTGTATGGTAGCTAAATATGAAACTAATGCCTGGGAACTGTTAGCTTAGTATGAATACTTTCAGGTAAGGTTCAAAAGCAAAATAATGCAGAAAAAAAAACCCCAACCCATCCAACTGCACCACTAAAAATAAAGTTTTACATGTTGGAAAAACTTCAGTGTAGAAATGGCAAGTTGTAGTTTTGGATTAAATATGTAATCATAGAAAGTCAGAGGTAGTCCAGGACGTAGCCTCCAGCAAGAACACTACTTGTCAATACTAATTTTATTTTTGTTTGCATTAGACAAAAAATAAAGTTCATAAAAATGAGCATTGCAGGTGCCATCAAGCAGATTTTGTCTCCTTTTGCTATTTCCTGTGTTCATGCTACACTAAGCTAAGCTTCCCCTACTGTAGCATCATATTTACCGTACAGACGACACGCTTTTAATCTGAGCAAAATGAACAATTTCTTTAAAGGTCATTGATCACCGCTTACTTAGAAATAAAAAGAAAATAAAGGAAAAAAAAAAGTCCCTTGTTGTCGGGAGAAACTTTGTTAACAGCTGCCTCCTAAATAAACTCTTCTAGGGATGAATGACTCAGAATGTGTTCAACTGCTGTTTCACAGTGCACAATCGCACCACTGTATGTGGAGTCACGCCATTGCCATCTTCTGTTCACAGCGATGAGTTGGGCGTAGAGAGACTAAGCCATATCTCCACAGCCATGGCAGTGCATTTCTTATGAATATACATAAATATATACAAAATGCTTTTTTTCCAATTCCAAAAATAACTTTTTACTCCAGATACTTTGTACAATATTTCTCAATAACTATCCAGCAAACTTACAGTAGACACCCTTCAACATAAACCATTTAAACATCTTTGAAACCAGATACTACTGTATATCTTGATGCAGATATTGCCATATTTGTGTTTGCAAACTATTGCAAGATTCTAATAAAACTCTTGAAGAGATAAAGTGACGTGATTTCAGTTTGTGTATATGTGTGTGTGTGTGTGTGTGTGTGTGTGTGTGTGTGGTCTGTATCTGTGTGAGACGTGAGCTAGGAAACGTGCCCAAAAAAAAAAATGCTGTTTGATTTGCATGAATGCACAACAGCTGAATTTGGTGATTACACGGGAACATAGTGAGGAAAAAAAAAAAAAAAGCCCAGCATAACACCAATAAATATGAAAACTGTTAATGTAGAACAACGATGAAGACGAGACGAGGAAGCAAACAGCAGAAAGAAATGACAGATAAGGCATGTGAGATTTTTACAGTAAAATGGTGCCTGTGGAGAAAAATCACCATTAACCTTGTTAAAACCTGATCTGAAAACACGTCTGCTTTGCCAGACTACGGAGATGACAGTATTACTTTTTTTTTTTTTTGCTCATTTATTTCTCTCTCTGAATCCAGAGCGGTCTCCAAATCTCCCCCAGATTTCCAATTGCATTCACTTGCAGCCGTGCCAGATAAACAGAATCAATTGGATCAGGCTGATTTCACAGCAGCGCCCGCGCACATGGCGTCTTCTGTGCCCACTCTCCAAGTTGAGGGTCCCATCACCCCCCCCTCCCTCCCCCATTCCTTTTATGTTTCAAATCCATTTTCCTCCAAATTTCCACTCACTGTTCACCTCCAATAAAATATCACATTTTATTATGATTATATTTCAGGAGTTGAGTCTGAAGGATTCGAAAGGAGGAATGTTTTACATTAGTCTTCCAGACGTGAATGTTTTTTGGAATTAAACACACATTTATGGTACTTTAGTTCATCAGAGTTAAAAACGCTGTAGGCTTTCGTCTAAGCTGAGTCACAGCGTGGGACTATTTTATAGGGTTGAAGGACACTGCGACATGGAGTTAGAGGACAGCTGGCACACGGCCACAAAACTGGGGAAATGTGAAAACATTCATCTGAATTTTGACTCACATACTCTAAATCTATATCTTGGCCAAATCCACAATCACACCAATGTAGAAATTATCCTGGACTGTTAGTGATATGTAATGCATTAAAAAATAACCACCAGCTCAGCCTTCAAGTATTTAATGTTGTCTTTTCACCTGCTGTGTCGTACGCCCAGGTTTATGGGAAAAGGGTTTCATTTGAAAGCAGGAGAAAGTAAGAGTAAGGATATGAAGAGAAAAAAGGAAAGAGCAAGGAAAGCAGGAGAGAGTGGGTTTAAGTGTTTCTGAGACACAGACAGGTGGGCAGAAGAAAAAGGGAAGAGGGAAGACAGATGGAGCTACATGGCACGCGTTCTGACAGACAGTCCAAGCAGAGTGAGAGGCAGGAAGGGGTGGATGTGTCTGTGATTCAGCAGTATTCTGCCAGAGAGAAGATGACGACGAAGGGCCCCGAGGGTGGTAAGTTGGGGGAATATTTTGCCCATCTCATTAGCGCTGCCTCATTTCATTGTGTAATCACTGTCTCCGTGGCGGCTCCTGGGAGCTGCCGGACATATGTGTCACACCAAACCACAGCTCCAACCTCTGGGTCTCCTCAAAGTGGAAAAAGTGTGTTTGCACTTTTTAATAGTGCACCGGCCCACACACTGGAGGTCTAAGTACGGTGCTGGACTGAAGCTAATTACTTAACTGAAGCCAAAGCACCAGTTCTGGAGGCCATTTGATACCTTAATTATCACACAGATGTAGTGGAAGAATTAACATGCGTGAGGCTCGGATGTTAATGGATCAGGAATTGGAGTCGGATTACTCCACTTTCCTTGGCAGATTACCACCTATTTTTATTCCCCTTTGGGAAAGTTATTTTGGAAGTAGCCTTGAGTCACAGTGTAGGTCAGTAAATGAAGGTGCTATTACACTACCAGTGTCACTGTAGTGGTACTGGCTGCAGGATGAATCCTGGCTTCACCAGTCATTTATTCTTGGACTCGGTGTAGGCCCTGTCAATGACACCACAGATGAGTCACGGATAAAATTACACATAGCAGCACAGTTCCCATTGATAAAGCAGTTATTTAATAATAGCCAGATACTTCCTTATGTTCCCCTTTGTGTCAAGTTTCCTATTTTTGGGGGAAAAAAAGGGTTTGAATTAACTTGAGAGACCTGAGGAAAGAAACACAACAATTTGGACAATTTAAAATGAAAATTTGTCACATTTATTTATGTCAAGAATACATTATATATAGTTAGGAACAAAAAAATCTTTATTTGTTTAACATTGATCAAGAAAATACCCAAAGGTATAAAAAGAAAAAGTCGAGGCCCTTTAAAAAAAAAAAAAGTCATAAATCCATGTCTTAAATGGTTGCAAATGCACAGTTTGCTGAAAAGTTCTTAGATGAATTAAAACGTCTTTCCGAACAGCTGAAGGATGAAATGCAATCAGACATCTACATGCTAAAAGCCAACTAAATGAAATTTTAAAACATGCCCATCACTGTAAAACATACATGGCAGTCAGAACAAGTTGAAGACTTTGAAAAACTGCATTTTGTGGTTTTAACCGAAAACCAATTTGTACTCACTTGGATAAAATAATAATAAAGTTTCGAGTTTGTGGGAGTGTCTCGTTTCTCTGCTCAGAGGAAATTGAGCAACGTTCAACATAGCATTTAAAAAAAAGACATCACACAAAAATACTTGGTGTCAATCAAAACCGATTTAAATGTACCTCTGTTGACTCGGCCTGATGCTAGTTTTTAACCCAGAGGATGATGATGATGATAAGGCACCAGAGGCATTTCCCTGGGTTTCTGTCAAGGAGCGCACCAAGAATAAAATAGTACTGAGTGTAGAAAAATCAAACGTCATGCAATCAATGTGTCAATTAAATAAAAGTACAATAATAATGTGCCTCATTTTCCCTCTCACACATTCTTGTTCATACTGAATGCTGTCAGTTGGTGTTCTCATGTTTGATGGCTGGCAGGAAGAGGAAATGGAATAAAATTAAAGAAAAAAAAAGAAAAGAAACCAGATCGATTGTCTTATGCTGATGGATTTGGTGCAAACATTGTTAAAGAAACAGTTTTCTGATGGTCTTTTATGTATTCTAGGGTTATAATCTGTGACTTGGGAGCTCATGGATACCATGTATAAATTTTTTGGGTGGGGTTGCGGGGGGGGCATTCAACAGAGATACTCATTCTCTGGTGCTGCTACGAAACTCACCTGGATGTTTTGAGGCTACAGCAACTTTGCATACAGCAGAATATGTTAAGTGCAAACCCAAAATTAAAATTACACTCAAATTCATGTTGAGACTCAACCAAAAAAATAATAACAATAAAAAATTCAAAAGGAAGAAACATGCTTACAGCTTTCTCACGCACCGAATCCACTCACCAGCTAAACAAAGCATACATCTGTGGATAAAAAGTCGTCCACCAGTAACTCGTTAATTCATTTAGGAGAATTCAGAGATTTGGATGAACAAAGCTCTGCTGTGAACGTCAGAGTTGAGGCACATTTGTCTCGATAGACTTTTCCTGATGGTGCTGGTGACCTCCTCTCTTTAAATAGTTCCATATAGGACTACAGCATCTCCACGTAGTTTTCAGGGATGAGGCCCCTCTTTCCCTCTAGCTCGCCCTCCAGCCAGCCCGGCTCTCTCGACTGGATCACTGCAGTGGGGGGCACAGCGTCAGTGGGGTGGGGGACAGACAGAAGACGCCACTCCTCCAGTATGTAAGTACATTTTTAAGAAGATACAGTTATATGCATGCACGATGTTAGTTTCAAACCTGCCTTTGGAGCATTTTTTTAGTATTTAATCATCAGCTTAACATTACGTGAGCCAACAGTTGCATCAACAGTTACATGGGTTGTAAAATATCTCAGTCTGCCTTGTGAACAAACGACATTCACAAGTCTACGAGTCATCGCTCTAGTGTGTCGACTGAACACAGAATGGACAAGAACTAAAATTGCAGACAAAAGACAGAATCAAAACCATCTTTATTTAGAAATATATTTAAGCTCCAAATTAAACTTCAGGATATGAAAGATTAAAACAGAATTTAATTTAGTTTATGAAAACATACTTCAATTTGTATTTATTATAACCGGTATTAAGATAATATGAGCCGAGTCGGGAAATTACTTATATAATAATAAATTTAATTTCGTTGTCATCGGTATCCTGAGATGAACTCTTTACGGCGGCAGTGAAACATGGGTGAATGCAGAAATATCTGATTTACACGAGGTTTCAACGGGATCTGTTTTTATTCATGGCGCTGGTCACGTTGTGATGTTAGAGTCACTTCAAGGACACACCATTCTCGCTGATTAACTACACTTAATTGTGGCGACACAGCATAAAACACATTTCTCAATAAAGTCTAGTGCACCTTTATTGTGTCCTCGTCTCACAATATAGTGTGTTGTCCACAAAAAAAAGAAAAAAATACAAAATTGGGACTACAAAATTCTCATTTCCTCTGAGAGCGATTAAAGCTCAGTTGAGCCTCTTCCAGAGGAGCAAATCTCTGTCTCCTGCCTTCCCCCCCTCCCCATCTCTGTTCTCCCACTCCTGGTCTCATCTCTGTGTTCGATTGAGGATCAGATTGGGTGTTCGTTTTTTTCCTACAAATCTAATATGCCAGGGCTACTTCTGAATGAGCGACTGGTTGAGAAGATAACACTTACCGGCATTGAATATTGCGCCGACCTGGAAGGAGAGCTCAGAGTCGTGCTCAGCCTCACAGGGGTACACTGCCTTGGCTTTCCTGCCGGTGACACTGAAAAATGAAGGCAATCAGTTGGCTGGCAGAGCTTTGGGGAGGATTATCGCACAGTTCAATCTGGGCCCTGGGCCTGCTTGTTCATTCACTCACCGGCCTGAATCAACAGAAATGGCCCAGGCTAGAAAATAAGCAAAAGTACCAAGAGAGGAGCTGTTCCGCTACCCACTCTTGCCCTATTTCCAGTCTAGACAGACTAGCGATGGAGTCAAAACACACCCACATGCATCATGTGCGTGCGCATACACAATGAGATGCAGCAATGTTTGCAGAAGGCTTTGTACAGCCCCAAAAAAGCACACATCAGGTCCGCACAGCAGACAACCATCTATGTCGACATAATTAAAATGTGATGGGGAGGGGGATTCCAAAGCAAGTTTGCACACAAAGAGTGGTCGAGAAGAAATTTCTCTCCACTGTGCTTTCAAAATTCACATTTGCACGCTCCGAAACCAAATTTAAATCCATCTAATGGAGAGGAGAGCAGTCAAAGAAGCTATATTCACTGTCCTGTAGAGGTTAGTAGAAAGCCGTATTTATGCCATTGCATTTCCCGAAAACAAAAACTGTTTGCACAGAAAGGTTGTCGTGCTCGCTTTAGCAAAGTGTTATCTACACTGCCAGCAACATTACCATGTAGTGCCTTCAACATGCGATGCCCTGATAAATATTCATATTCTTTCTGCAGAGCAGCAACAATGTAGGATGAGAGAGGAGAGAGAAGATATACAAACTAGGAAGGGAAAAAAAAAGTTGGTGGTCAAAGAGTTGTCGATTCAATTCAATTCCGCCGAGTTCTTGGATTCAGGATTTTGAAAGAACGAACATTTGTGGAACTGCACGCTGAAAAAAATGTGTTCGTGTTTGTATTCGTATGAAAAGAACTTTAATGGATTGCCTATTGAATGACTGAAAAGTTTACAATTTCCTCTGTAGCACCTGAAAGCTCTGAACACTCATTTGCATATTCCAAAAGGAAGAAGAGCAATGGATTAGTGTAATTGGCGGACTTTCAATCCCACCTGGTTCGCTCCGATACCTGTGTGTGAATCTGTGGTTTAACTGTCTAAAGCCAAGACATGTCTTGCAATAAAATCCTCTAAAAGTAGACCAAATTAAAGGGCAGGTGATTGTGGGTAACATTAACATTCAAGGCAGGGAGCTGTTTGAGGGATTCTGTTGAGTGAACAAGCACAATAAGACAAGCGAGTTGGTAACGGAGACAGTGAGCGAACACTAAAGGAGTCAAAGGAAGCTGACATTTAACAAGTATATGACAGCGAGAAAGAGATTGATGAAACAGAAATAAAGACGGAGAATAAGCAGCCAACGCTAAGAGAAAATCGAGTTTGGAGAAGTAAAAAACAAAAAAACAGAACCCGGTCTCACCTCTCCTCTTGCTTTTCCTTTTCAGAAGCAGCTGTGGCGGCAGGAGGTAGGCTATCCACCGGAGACCCAGAACTGGTCCAGAAAGCTCCAGCTGTGGGGGACCTGCAGATTAAGAAACAACAACTTCATCACTACAGATCACTTGGTATTTATTGATTAAAACTAAAGGACGACCCCATTATAGAACTTTTTCCCCTTAAGGCAGAAAACAAAAAGACATTTACATAGAGAGAAGTAAGAAAGTGGCTTTCTGTTAAAAAATATTGGCCCTGCCTTGTGTGTTTGCTACATTTGCTCGGTACATCTTCTCCAGTCGGTGAAAACAACTTATGTGGGTGGGAATCCAAACAAATTTGGTGAAGCTTCGACAGCAGTAAAAATGACAAACTACACATAAGTAGCTCACTGAAGACCTTCTGTCACTTCTGTGACATATAAAGGAGAAAGTCAAAAACTCTACAATGACAGCAAAATTGGGTCCAATGAAGAATGATAAAAATGTATTGTGAAGAGAATGAAGGTTTCTCTGTCTTACTCTACAAAGAAAGGAACTCAACGACTCAGTCAACATTATCGTAACCCTAAATCAACATTTCCAAGTGAAGAAACCCATCCTGATAGGAAGTAAATTAAAAATCCACATCATCATTATTTGCTTCTTATTCATGTTAATTCAAAGTCGGTAGTAAAATATTTAACTTGTAGAGTCAAAGAACAATCTTCCGACTTTTTAAACATACAGTAAAGCTTCCTTTGAGTCACTTTGCATTGATGGGTTGATGTCAAGACTAGCCTATGGCCAACCTACAGGATGGAGGTAGGGGTCCTGATAAAGGCAGAGTGGATCAGAGAAAAGCAGGAGTCAAAGCAAGGCATCCCTCCGTGTTCCATGCCTGCCCCCGGGCCAGTGCTAATACAGCACATAATGAGCAAATTGCTCCTAGCTGCCGCTCCCATAGAGACGTTAATAAAGGCAATTAGAGTGAGCAGCTTGGGTAGGGCTGGAGGTTGAGAGGATGCTGTGAATATTGGCTATGTTGGCACTAGTGGAGGCACAGAGTGGGGCGGCCTTAAGGGGGAACATGGTGTGGGACCTTATGTTGCCATAGGTGGAGGTGAATGCACGGTTCTGGGCTTAGACGTTTATTACCCCCCCTCTACATCACCTCCTCCCTCCATTTCTCCCCTGCCTCCCCTCTCAGTGTGCTTGTCCATCCCCAGCGGTGGCTGTTCTGTTTGGGCCTGGCCTGACTGTGGGTGATTTATAGCTCTGCAGCAGTGTGAGGCCACTGTAGTATACAGCTGCTCCACATCAGCATGGGGGAGAGTGCGCTGCACTGCAGCAAACACACTCATTAACCTAGACCCCAGCAACAACCACTGTCTCCTTGGGTCACAACCAGGAGAATGGAGATGCATAAGAGCACCAACACCTCTCCCACCTGTGGTTGAAGCTTTGCACAAAACTCTAGATACAGATTAAAACAGAATGTATGCACACACGCATATCTAAGAAGAGTTAAGACCATAACTGCTTATTTTATCTGGAAGAGGATTATACTGATCCGTGCAGATCTTTAAACAAACAGGTATCTACATAATTATAGAATTAACTGTGAGGGGAAATCACTGAATGCCACATGGCTGCCCTAGAAACTTGTTAAATGTACCAGAGGTAAGTGGATTCATCCCAAAATTGCGCTCACAATTATAGCAAAGCTAAACCGAAGGAAATCATTTGTCGTTTCTCTTTAACAAAAATAGCACCGAGCTTTGAATTGCTCATCCGTTGTTTTTACCCATCACAGGCCCAGCTAAGCTCCTCCAGTGAACATGATTAAATACATTAAATAGACATTCTGTACTGTGAGGCTCATGTAAAAAAAATCCCTCACCAGATGTTGATAATATGTGTAAGATTATAAGTATATGGAGTTTTTGGTTAGGAATACTATCGATATTTCCCATGCTGTGGGCTCTCTTCAATGTAAGACACATAAAATTGTCGTGGACTGCTATCCTAGAAGAAACATGCTACTTGTGCCCGTACATACCTTTGCTTGAATAATTGGTGAAAGCCTTACGGTCAATTATAACAGTTGCAATGGTCCCACTGACACATGACATCTTTAAACACCTGCTCCTCCCGGGAATGTGTTTCCTGGCCTTCAGCAGGACATGTTGAATCTCTGCTGGCTTGTTTGACAATAATTGTGCCTTTGGGGTGTTTCCTGCAGGCTATGACAGCATGCCTGCTTCATTACAAGGAGATAACTAAGTGTCATACCACGTTAGACAGGTTTTGTAAACTGTCACCTTCCACCTGTCGCTCGGTTCCCCCATGAGATCTGCAGACATTTCTTTGTGTGCCTTGGACTACGCCTTTGATAGCTGAGTAGCTTTTTTGGTTGGAATAGTGTGCTTTGCACAGGGTATGAGAAGCAGGAGCAAGGCCCCATCGACCAAATGGTGAATGTAGTAGAGGTTTCCTGGACGGTCCTGTCACCCATCCCTCCATCTGTTGTCATACCTCTAGGAAAACACATCTGCACGTCTCATTTGGTGCATCTGAGGGGGCATTGTCTCCTCTAGATTTACACACTCATGCTCAGCTTTTAAGTTCCAAGACGTGATTGAGCTGGGTGCCCCCACAGCGGGAAACATTCAGTGTCCTGGCTGTTTCTTTTGGCTAGTCAGCAGTTGTGTTAGACTTGTCGTACGCACAGATTTGGAACCAGCTGGGAATAAAGCGCATCTATTACAGCTACTGCTAATGGCCAGTGTGTAGCATGTACAAAATAGAAACAGGACGAAGTTCAGGTCTGAGTAAGTGTGTAGCTCTCTAACTAGATGCCCATCTGGTCCACGATTCCCTTCCTGTTGCTAAGTTAAAAAGGGAGAAGGAGTGGTGTAGATACTACCTACAGAGATGCTTTTTATAAATACATACTTATTCTGAATTTGGTGCCTGCAACATGTTTGTTAAAGGATTAAAGGGTCCTGTTTACCATTGTGATACATTACTGCTCCTTTTAGCCCTCGGACATTGAATGCTGATGTTTCCAAAGATGTCTGTGTAGGTTCTCAGTCATTCAGGTCACTTCTTCAGAACTGAAGAAGTCTCTTGGATGAGAGACGAAACGTCTTCAAGAACTTTAACGTCCAGTGGATTGACTTAAACAGCTTTTGGATGTTTCCAAAGAAAAATTTTGTTTCACGCTTGCCTTATATATAATTTTAGTTCGAGGTCTCTTTTCATATTTGTCTTTACATGATGATTCACACTTTTTCAGTAGTGGACAGGTCTGGCTGGAGCTCAGAATCTTACTCTCAGGCCATGCTGCTGTGCCCTGCTGGAACAAGCAGGGATGTCCCTGAAGAAATCATTGTCTGGATGACGGCATGTATTGTTCCAATAGCTGCATGAACCTTTGGCATTAATAGCAGATGTGCAAGTTACCCGTGCCATGTTCACTAAGAACCACTAATATGGACTTTCTTAGCCAAGAGGACATGGTTTCCATGCCTTTGTACCATCAAAATTTAATTGAATGTCAAAAAAGATTAGAAAATGATCACATTCTGTTATATTAACGTTTTACAGAAGGTCACAGACCGTTTTGGGAATCAGGCAAACAAATGTTTGCAATGAAAGTTGAGTTGGATTAAATTATGTGGCCCTCAGTAGCTGACTTCTGGAGTGTTAAAGCAAACATGTTCCCTTTTTCTTCATTAGACTCTGTGCCCAAACAAGAGTGGTGAGGTAAATGTTCACAGGAAAATTGCACAATCTGCAAATGTTTAGACATTTGCCAAATAAATGATTGTGTGGTAACCGTTAGACTAAAATCTTTTGGATTTTTTTGCTCAGTTTTTATGTGTAATTTTGCTTTGCATCTTTGGCCCATCAATATTTTCTAAGATATTATAACTGCACGCCACATCAATTCTATAGCCTTTGTGACTTTTATCTTAATGGAAAGTCCTTTTAAGGATTATAATTTTAACCATCAGGGTTATCACAAAGTCACACACTGCATGGACACAGTTATCTCCACATGTGTACCTCTGGGTCTCATTACAACAGAAATTTCTCCTTGCAGCATACAGACCTCATAGAGCCTGGCGGGGGACTAGCATGGGTAAAAGTGGGCTATCAACTGTCAAGTAAGAAGGGCAGTGGTGAGATTTTTTGGTATTTCTTGTATAGTGTGTTCAAACTTAATGCAGAGCTAAATGCCGAGTTGCAGTACAGGTGGGCAGGAAATAACCACTTATCTACCCTTTTATAATCCACAGCATGTAAGAGCCTTGGAGGGTAGGGCAGAGGAGACAATATTGCAACTTACTTGTTAGGGTACGGAGCAGCAATAAATCAGAGAGAAGATGAGATTCAACATAAACATTGAGGTTTATAAGTTGAGTGCTGAATTACGCAGCTGTCCACAAAGTTAATCCATGATAACATGAGTCAAGACGCATTTTTCTGTAACTTTCCTTCAGGAGACAGACTTATATGTTGGTGTCAAGATGAACTCTTGAACTGAGGGAAGACAATATATTTCTGTGCAAAGCTTGGAGTAATCTAACAACTGCCATCTCTGTTGCTCATTTTGGACGAGAGTGACGCTGAAAAACTGGGTTCCAGGCCATAGAGGTGCCACGCTAACAGGTCTCCACCATCTTACATACTAAGATTTACGAGTGAGCAATGCTAGGGTGACACCCTGTGACATATGGTGCAAGTCTTCATAAAGGGACAGGGGCTGTGGCTATAAGGGTAAACAAGATGAATATCTCCCCAATGTCAATAAAATTTACACGGCCGACGCTCGGTCACCTGCCTCCCAAACAAATAAGAGCTGAGATTTATGTCCTCCTCTTGGTTACGCCTTCCCTCTTCCAACGTGACGCCACATATGTGGAAACGCATATGTCAAGAGGAAAACAAGAAAAAAAAAAGTTGGTCACATGAGTAATTTACAATCCTGTCGTGTCTAATACTGCAACTACGGAAAATTGCTCACACGAAAATGCCAACAAATACAGGTACACACCCACAGAGGTCAAAGTGAAATAGCAATCATGTTGTCCTCTGTCAAGTTGTGAGGGGGATTGTTATTTTACAACTAGCTTCAGTTGATGGGGGGGGGAGAGAGAGAGACTGAGACAGTGAATGAGAAAATGTCTATTTCAAGGTGAATCTGTAGACATGACACAGCAGAGAGTCTAACATCTGCAGCATAACCCAATAAGTCATCCACCACATCAGCATTCAAGACAAGCCATGGGCTGGAAACAACAAAAGGGACCAAGGACTTTGAGAGACTGAGGACAGAAAAGCAAAGCTGGAGAGAATCAAAGCATCTTCCATCTGGTACGACGACGTGAGACAAACAACTAGCATTTGTCCAACAACATAAAGAAAAATCAAAATAGATTCATCTACATGTTCATGCTTCATTGACTAATCCATATCTTTGTGTGTAGATAGTCAAAAACAATGACTAATATACATGATAGATGAAAATGAAATGACTCCCATCTGAACTGAGCCGTTCAGTTTTTTTATGTTTCAAAGTTACGACCTTCAAGCTCATAAGAATACTATTAACTTTTCCTAATGTACTCATTTCTTCACAATAATGGAATTCAGGCCACCGAAGAACTGTTTCCACATAAACGCAGTGACCCCATCGATAAATCTTGGCTTGACAATGTACATATGCATATTCATTTGGGTCTTCGGCGCAATGGACCACTTACTTGGAGTTGCTTCCTGAGCTGAGGGTGGTGCTCAGTGGGGCATGGTCACACCTCTCTGTCGTCGTCTCTGTGGCGGAGGCTGACGATGATTGGGACGAGACCGACTCATTGCTGCTCATTGATGTCTCATCTGCAGTGAGGCTGGAAGCATCTCCTACTGCTGACACTTACAAGGAAAAAAAGGAGTGAATATTATAATTATATAATTAACTATGTTTTATGCTACAGTAAAAAAAACCCAGCCTAATCCAATTTCCTGATAATAGCTTACCTAAGAATACAGACAAATAATATATCACAGAACAGAGGGGAATGCTTTATCAAAAGGGGATTCAATAAGTCAAACTACAGTAGAGGAATAAAAGAAAAACTGGAGACGTCCAAGTCCATAATTTTAATTTTACTGCCAAGTAAAGTTATTTCTTTTGGAAATGACAGAAGCAGCAAGTAAGACTGAAGCAGCTGTTAATGTTGAAAAAAAGAAAGAAAAGGATTATCTTGAGTATCTCGTCATCCCGTCAAAGCCCTTAAACCAAAAGTCCATATTTAATTTAAATTCAAATGATTTAGCGATGTGTTTACGACCTAATCATTACCAAATGTAATAAAATATTTATACATTCCATATTGACCAGGCATGCAGCTATAGCAATAATGATCCTATTCATTGTGAAATCTAAAGGCGCTGCACATCTACAGATGTTTTCCATTTTGATTAATTATGGTTGAGCAACATATTGGTGGCAATATTCTTGTGCGTAATTCATATGAAATCACCAGACCACCTGAACTACAATAATAAGCAATGATAAAGGTGTAATAACAGGAACCAGAAGGTGATAAAGGTATCAATCAATCACTATCTATCGTTTCTCAGTCTTGAAGTGAAAACATCTGTGTGTAGACTCTTTAATGTTCACATACCATACACAGAACATCTATACATTAACATGTGACGAGACACATCCACGTCTGTATCTCACTTAGACTTCGCAGCTCTTGCTAGAAAAAAGTTCAATCTGTTATAATTTTGATGGTTTGACAATTTTCTTTGCATTTTCCTTATGGTTTAGAGGAAATAATATTAAGCTCCATCTTTTAGCACATTTGAAATCAGAAAGGAGTATTTTTGCAAGAAATATTTTAGCACAGCAATCTATCAAATGACAATGACAAAGGAGTTGCTCCACAGAGAAATACCACCTGACTCTGCAGCTCCCCTTGCTTTATGAAGCTCCATAATAAGTTTAACCTGTGCAACTTACCAGCTCAAATTAAAAAAAACAAAACCTTAACACACAGCAACTAAAGTTAATATTTATCTGGTGAACATAGCAGCACGGAGAACTTTGCAAATAAAGAGCCATATATGCCTTTCAAAAGTAGCAGAACCCCCAAAACAGCCAAAAGAGAACAAATATTGGACCAAGACGCAACGGTCATGGTCCAATATTGTGCTGTTACAATTGACAGTAACAGCAAACAACTGTTCCTGCCAGTTGTGTGCTAAACAAGTGTTGGGTTGTTTTCATGTAAAAGGAGATGTCTGTTTTTTGCTGCACCCCCAGTGGCCAAAAAAACATCAGCTATTGCATTATCAGCTGAATCAATCATGAAATCATGTAGATGATACGCTGTCAGGTTTACAAGGATATTCGACACATTCAGTATCACAGGAGACCATACAGCCTTTTCTGTCTTTGTCATCCTAACATTTCATCCTACTCACTATTTGCTGAGGCAGCTTACTTCAGAGCCTTCATAAAATACACAAACTTTGTAAATGCATTATGCCTTTCATCCCTGATTATAAACCATCCCATAAAGCTGAATTGAAGTGATCTGATTCCTTTTGTATTCTGGAGGGACTGTTTGGGTTATGATTGCCTCATCTAATGAAAAGAGGGGATCCTAATAATTATGTCCCATTTCATTAAGTATCAGAGGAAGCTGACTGGAAGTGGTAAATAAATGTACAAAAGGTTATCATGGTAATGCGTCCATATTAATATTTACAGAGAGGAAGGGATTGTGCCCAGTCTGCCAACCATAGATACATCTAGAACTGAAAAATTCATCAAACCGTTGAAAAAAATGGAAATGACAAAGTGCCAGATCCAACTTGAAGGAGCTACAAATTTTGATAAAAGTGAAATGCATCAGAGCATGCTATTAGAAGTGAAGCACAGCGGAGACATCCAGGCCAACAAACCACACATTTTTACTTGTATCTGAGTCAATATTGGAGATTGTTGCATCCTAAACAATGTTGTGGTTCTGAGGAATTACTGGGGAAGAGACAAACCAACCATGAGTGGGCGAGCTAATGAATCCTGATGCCAGCAGGAATCAGGGTTAAATAAGATCGGTTTCCTGTTTAATTTGCCATGACAACCAAAAGGTACAGTCTGACATGAGCACCTTGAAAATATTTCAGCATTTCTGAAGGCTATAAATGTTTGGGTTTTTTTTAAGCATAATACATGCTGATTCAGCTGTATGAAGGATTACGTTAACACAGAAGTGTTTCTTATTTAGCTTACTCTCACTGATATGAAGGTTGTGTAACAAAAACTGGCATCTGGGTGTCTCATGAAGGATAAATCAGTTCAAGTCTTTATGATCTTATGATATAGGTTCTGTTCTTTTAATGCAGTCCAGTATGAAAACATGCAGGTGCACGTGTGTGTGCCTCTTACCGTTCTGAATGTCCAGGGCTTGTGGGTTGTAGACAGCCAAGGGCCGACTTTGTCGACTTTGCTTCTTGGATAGCCTTGTGGGAGCAGAGAATGCTGGGGCAGCAGGTGAGATAGGGCATAACTCTGGAGCATCTGCAAAGATCTGAATACACAACATGAATAAGTCTCCACCAAGACAAAAAGTCACAGTGCAGATACACCGAGGGGAACAGCAGCAGCATGTCCTCAACTTGGTGAACAGGTTTTGAAAGGCTTTTCATAGTGGTGACTGAAGATGAATGGAAAAGGTCATTTGCAGCCATGGCAGGAACTCCAGCAGAAATCTGAGCAGCCCATTGATTAAACCCTAATACCTGCATTTAAGATGATTTTCTGTGCCAAAAATAGAGCAGCTTCACATGTAAAGCAATTATATCCTTTCCAGAAATCTGGGTCTAAGTTAAGGTGACTTTTCTCCTTAGAGAAATTGACCCTCTTTCTAAAAAAAAAAGAAAAAGAAAAGCAGTGAATAAAATAAACAGGGTTCAGACTGGCGGAGGGCTGGCCAACTGGCGCAGCCTGTTTACACTGGGCCGTGTTTACATATAAACTTCAGATGTGGAGTTAAAAGGGAATAGGGCTGCAGAGGAGAGGAAGTCTCAGCAGAGCCTCTGAAAGGATCACAGATGAGGAGAGGAGGGAGGCTGGGAGAGAGAGAAAAAGTAGCAGAAGAAGTGAGGCAAAGAATGAACGAGAAAGGCAGACACGGAGGAGGGGCCATGAGAGAGAAAGTTTCTAAGAGAAAGGCAGATAGAAAAAGTGAGAAATCTGATATGGCTGAGAGTTTCTGCTCACAGTTTCCCTCCTGCCTCTCTCTGCAGATGGAGGTGAATGTTAAACAGAATCTACTGTTGGTATCTGGGGGTATCAAAAAGTCTGGAGCGGAACTGAGCTGTGAGCAATGTTAATGCCTGTCTGTCTGTTTAACTTTTCCCCTGTTCCACCATGCTGTACTTTCCAAAATGCTCTTGCTGCATTCCAGTACGACAGGCTTTATCATCTGGACAGTGTTGGATACCGTTTTTTTTTCTGGAAACATTAGTCAAATCATTTTCAATTAATTGAGACCAGTGGACAAAAATTAAAAATCACCAAAAGATGAATGAGCAGAGTGCTACTTGACAAAGATTAAAAAACTAATCTCGACACTTTCTCTCTTTTGACATGGACAATTAACCGCCTTTGAGGATTGTTACTGATTAATGACATTCCGGGGAGATTACACGATCACACGGAGAGCAGGCAATGAAACACTTCATAACCACACAAATGTTTTTAGGCAGGCAAAGAACCTCGCAATTATAAAATGTAAATAAAAATATGCAGAATAATTGATGTTTTTAATTTTGGTCTGAGCACCTGGGGCTCCCCCTATTGGCCAGACTGAAAACTGTCCTTCCTAAACATCTCACGCCTGTGAAAGTTAATACTGGTGCACAGGGCGCACTGTTCTGTGAGTTTAAGTCTGTTGCAGTTTCTTTAACTGAGTCATTTCTACTCGAAGATTTATAAGGAGAGTGCATCAAAGAATTTTCTTTGCTTGCACAAAGGATCTGAGTTTACAGTGGATTAGAAAGACTGGGAAGTAAATATACACACATCTAAACAACCTCAACAAACAGAAGCTATACAGAGAACAGCAGCATATGCAACATAAATTAAATTCTGTTCTCAGGTGCCGAACAGTATGCGCCAAGACAAAATGAAAAAACAAAATAAATAAATAAATCTTAATAACATCTCTTGGTTCACTTATACATGTGTTATCCGTCAGTCTGACGTAATTACACGCCACCAAGCTTTGCAAACACAAAGGTGCTGCAGATGTCATGTCATGCGATTCAGATTTCATTTGGGACTATCACTGCATCTTGCATTGCCAAAGGCGTGCAAACTTTCAATAAATATACAGTCGTTCTGGATGACAAGCAGAAATCCAATTATGGAGAAAGGGTTGTTCTGACAGAATTAATCAGTACAGTAGAAACTCAAAACTGAGAGACTGTGGAGCCTAAAGAAAGACATTCTCTCTGTAGAAATAAGAATTAATTGGACAATATTAGGCTACGAGCTGATTTTACAATTAGTGTTCGATTTAAGGTGTGTTACTGTACATCGGTAACAGTGAAGTAGTTAACACTTGCATGTCTGCCTTGAGCATTACCTTTTCATGGTGTTCAATGAGGATCTCCACCACAATGTTCTGGAACTTCAAATCCATGATGGCAGCCACAGTCTCCTCCTGTGGCCTCATTAATGTGGGGCCAAACACCACACCCAGGTTGGCCACAGTCATCAGATTCTGTTTACAGTGAGCTGCCACACTGTGGAAGATAACAGCTGGTATTATTATACACCAATGACTCTGACTTCATTCCCAGCTTCACTAACAGCATCAAGACAGATTAATAATGGGGTTAAGTAAGAAACAGAACCTCATTCTCGATGTTCTGATCATAACAGTTCTGTGACTGTGATTTGATGCCACTGAAAAATGTATTATATGATCAACAAGGAAATGAAGCCATGGTTTGGCTACTCCAAAAAAAACACCCTGGAACCACTTTACAACACAAGCAGTTTAGAAGAGCTGGTCAAAGCCTGATGCCTGTCTGAGTTCATTTTAGATAAAATAACAAAATATATACTCATTACTCATCTGCTCTAACTCCTTCAAACATTAAAATATTTTTTTAAAAGTAATTTTGAAAAGTCGTGTTATCTTAGATAATTGTTTTTATGATGTTCCTAAGGAGGTGGACATTGTCTTGGACAGTTGCTAAAAAATATTCACTTGAATTGCCAAATTAACTTTTCTTCATGCGTCAGAGCCACTAAAAACTAATCACATTTAAAACAGCTGCCGAATTGGGAAATAAATGGCAAGAAAAATAGGGGCTTTAGGACATCTTATGACAATTAAAATGTCTGCCAACAACAGAAAACTGTGGCCTTCTCCCTTTATAGACTGACAAGATGTTCCTTCCTGATTTAAACTGTAAAAACTGTATGAAATGTTTTCTAGATAAGTTTTGAAAATTCTGAAAGTTAATGTTTGCAGGTCCAAACAAGTGAGAAAAAAACTATTTGAAGATTAAGTTATATGGACAGGTGAAGAGATTTCACACTTAAAATACGATGCTATGCATCGCATCTGCAGAGCGACAGTTTAAATAGCTTCAAAGGATGCCTTTGAAGACAAAAACATTGGTGACAACTCAAATTTATAACATCTCTGAAACCATTCAGATAGCAGTGTGAAATTCTGGCTTTGCTTCCTTCCCCTGCAGGACATGCAACCACGCCAACTTCAGAAAAATATTCAAGTCTCTCCAGTCTGGAGAATTTCACGCTGGATAATCCAAATTCAATTTCAATAGCGCTGCTTTTTTACCAGAGCCTGATTCTGCAGCAGGTTTCTATGAAATAAGATACACTAGACTTCCACTGCCTCAGGGAAGAGGGATTATTTACTTATCTTCAATTTGCTCATATTTAGTTTGTAAAAAGCTTGCTGGGGTAAAACCTTGTAATGTCAGCTAAGATGATTTCTTTAAATCTTTCTTCCAATCTAATCTCACAAATGGAGTGATGCACAATTGTGGACCATCCTGGAGTAAAGACAGCAATGTCTTGGGAAGCCTTAATTTGAGAGGTCATAATAGAACGGTGAACATTAAATATTCTTACCCGGTAGCCTCTGAGCAGACAGAGAGGAGATGGAGTGACAGCAGGGAAGGGGGAGTGAAGAGAGTGGGAGTGAGATAGAGAGAAAAAGCATGCGGAGTGAGAATGAGGAGACAGACAGGAAAAGCAGAAAGGGAGAACTGAGAGAGAGGGGGTGGAGATAGGGTGAACTATGACCAAGGAACTATGAACACTCACTTGGCCAGATGCTTCATAAGCAGCCCGAGGACTTGTCGATTCCTCTCTGGCAGTTTGTGGACCAGGCAGTGGATGGCTTGGATACGAGACTTTGGACTACCACCCTCTGTTCAAACACAGAAACAGCCATGCACTCGCATTAAACTACAAGGATTTCTGTGCTCCTCAAGTGGCAGCGGGCCAGCACAGCTGTGATTGAATACTCCACAACAATTTAAGCAGATGATGATAGACTACATACACCGTCGGTTCTATCAGTGTACAATCTAGAGTTTAAGGTGCAGAAACGTCAAATAAAAGTCATTTAATAGAAGAATGCAAAGCTCTATCACTTCAAAAGTCCTAAAAAAACTATTGGAAATGTTTTGGAACATAAATTTGGCAAATGTTACTGATTATTTAAGGACGCAATGATCAGAGGCGATCAACCTCAAGTATACGGGGTTAGAACGAGACACATTCCAGTTTAAGTGATGAAGAGGTGTGATGTTGATACATGGTCGGAAGCCTTCCAGAATTTGTCAGCGGGGACCACTATCCTGGTGAAGGAGATAGCTTTACGTACTGTCGCTACATATAAAAGGGTTGTGTTAAAACCTCCAAGATCATCTCTTAAACATTTCCTCACACATGGGCATCTGACTGCCCACGCACAACACACAGACACACAAAATATCTTTACTATGGAAACGACAAGGATTTAAACATGGAAGAAGCTTCTTACAGATGCTGTCATCCATCAAAATATATTCATTGCCAATCCATTTTTTCCCCCTCCTTATGAGGGCATTGCGAGTGCCTGATAAAAATGTCAACCTGATCCAATTAAAGAACGTGTTGTTCGATTCCAGTTTGGCTTGCTTTAAAAATATTTCATACATAAATGATGGTACGTGGGCGACTTTTTCGCAGTTCAAGGTCACTTGCTGGGCCATTTATGTGAATGCAAATTAGCACATATTTATCATTTAAAGCCTTTAAGCGCTACCCTTTAACAGGCTCATTGGTCACATTGTTAAGTATGGAGTTAAATCAAATGGATATCAGCAACACAGTAAAGATGTTGTCATACAACAAAATGTATCTCTATGAAGAAGCCAGCAGTCAGGTTTTTTTGGTCACCCATGCTCGATTAACCGCATTTGGTGGAGGTCAGCACAAATATATTGACATATCTCATCAAGCAACCACAAGATTGTCCTCAGATGGTGGGATTCACTACAGATGATGGGATTTACTACCGTTACACACGTTAGTAAGCACGAGGAGTAACACATTTCTGAAACCAATTACACTTTTTGGGGATGAATTCATACTTGATAAGTGAATACTGTACATACTAATTCGCATTCAAAAAACAAACAGAGCAATGGCTTTTACAATAGAAAATTGTCACTAAAGAGTGGACATCTATTATCTTCTTGAAGTTTATTTTTCTCATTCTTCATTCTGCCATGAGGTTACACAAGTCAATGACCCTTGCTTCAACTACCCTGTCTAAGAGTGTCAGAGAACAATAGTGGGTACTAACAATGTGAAAGGCCCCTCCTGGAGTTGGTCTGAGGTCTGTACTATCTGGGCTACTGATAAACTTGCTCCCACTGAGCATATGCAGTATGTACTCATACTATGACAAAAGAAAGTTAATGATGATTTTTTTAAAAGTAATTATACACTAGTGGAAACACAATGATGAAATTTAGATACAACTTTTGCCAGTTGACTCCTCTTAAAACAGATACAATTAACCTTGAATAAAATTTTTAAAAGTTTTCAACAACTCACCAAAGAAGAATAAACCATATTGCATCAGTGCCTAAACTAATTAAGTGTCCATTTCAGAACGATACACACGGTACACAGGTGGTGCAAGAGGTGGTCAGACTTACTGGCGGGGTTAACAAACTCTTTGTAAAGTCCGTAGGTCATCAGAGGCTCAGGAAGGCTCCTTCAAAGAAATGGTCCGAGAAAGAGAAGAGTTGGATAGAGAAGTGAGAGTTGAAGTTAGTGGAGGGGGGAAGCAGAAAAAGCCAGCACACTGTTTTATAGGGTCTGCACACCAGCCATGATTAATGTGGCCAGGCCAGGGGATGGAATTAAATGGCCTACGCATTGAGATAACCAAGTTCATCTGAAGGTACTTTCACACTACAGCTGGCCAGCGGCCAAACGTACTCAGCCTCCAAGGAAATCAAGACAGACCTTCCTTTATTCTAGCAGTCCACAATGTAAAGTCAGGACAGAGCACGGTTTCATTTAGTATTACAATATGGACATGCTATGCCAGCTTAAGATCCCCTCTGCAAATGAATGCTAAATATACAAATGTGTCATGTTAAAAACCTTGAACTGGCATCTACTCCTTCAAATATTAAAAATTGTAAAATAAATGAATTTCAAGGTATTTTATTATTTTGCCTTTTTATCATAATATAAGCAAATTGAAATGTTTATGTCCATTTTGTGGGAGAGTAAAAAAAAATAGATTGCTTAACCTGAAATGTATCAGTGTTCTTTATTTTCACAGGGTCTACAATTAAAACAGACCAATTCCGAATGAATAAACACAATTGTGCTTTAATTTTAACAGAGCCAATTCATAGTGCACACGCTGATAAAACAAAATGACATTTAAATTAAAAACGCTCCGCTTCTTGTAGGCAAGCAAGCGTTTTAATCTTTGAACTTTACCCACATTATGTGTCAACCTGGAAGGAGTTGAATGTGGAACATGCATGCAGCAAGCAATTTAACCTCACAAGGAGTTAATTATACCAACATACTTTGTATAATTGAATCTGTAGCACTTTAAAAAAAAAAAGGGATGGCAATGGATGAAATGTTTTATACTCAAAAAAAGAAAAACCAAAACAGGCGTTAATATGTTTGAAAAAAAGAAATATATTAAAAATATCATTCTTTTTCCCGTACTGAGGTGTGAGTCCTTCAACTCTCAAAAACAATATGGAATAATCATAAAAATAATATAAGACATAAAATCTCACATTAAAATATACAAATGCACTTGATGTCTATCAACTAAAACAATATTTAATATTCTCTATCATGTGCTAATCTTGTGATTGTTTATGTGTAATCTTATCGACTTCTTTAAGAGTGAATGTTAAAAAAAAAAAGCATTTTGACAAAATGCTTTATTGTCCAAATAGAAAAAGGAAAAACACAGAATAAAGGAGCAACACACATTTGAGTTGGGAAAGAACAACTAAAATAATTCATCCACTGTCAAACTAGTTTATTCTTTTACTGGCAGTTGACTAATGGAGTAATAGACTGATGGTTGGTGCTCCAGATGGTTATTTTGTGTGTTAGTGTGTTTCACCCACACATCCTTACCTGAGATAAAGCTTTAGTGAACTTGTGATCGTCTTTACGTCCCAGTCTTCGCTGGTGGACAGATCCACTTCGTTGCTCTTCTCATCTGAACGAATTCATGCAGTCATGAAAACAGCTTTACACATCTTAAACGACAACTTTTAGACTGTGTTAAAAACTAAAAATGCCAATTCATAACTCCCTTTCTTCATTAAGTAAGAGTAGAGAGCTCAAATAGGCAACATAAATATGTAACTTGTAATTAGCCACGTGAGGATAAAAGCTGTGCTACTACCCTTGGGGGTCAAGTCTAGCCCCAGTAGATGTGAAAGGAAGTTACGGCTTCAGTAGAAGGCTGCTGCTTCCACACTCATTACAAGTTTAATTAATCCCTTACTACTTCATTGCCTCCACAGGGACCACTGGGTTGTGTTGTGCTGAAAATTCAGAGGGTTTTAGTCACACCTAAGTAACCTCTGATGAATTTGAGGATGTTGAACTGTAATGTGTCAATGAAGTGTTGCTAGTTAGACACGTGAATTGCATAGAGCTCATGTTAATACAGACTTTAACTGTAAGGATGGCAGAAGTCAGTGCTTCTGGAAAACATGTTTGATTTCATCTATGCTCTACAGTGAGGAACACTGTGCTTGAAATGGCCTGTTCAGTATCAACTTCTAAAAGCAAATATATATATATATTTTTTTCTTTGTAGACTGTTCGTGGAACGCTGTGCCTCTGGCATGTCTGAATGAAGATTGATGGGGTCTGAACATGCCCCTGTCGCAACGAGTAGATGCAAACAGGCTTGGACTTGGTTGGATCAGTTGCAAAAACTCAGGTTTGTCAGCAGCAGCCTGATTAATCACAATTACAAAACTAATAACCACAGCGTAGTTTTGATTTAACGTGCAATACTCTGATGCTTTTTCCCTGCTTACTTAAGATTCTGGGGAAGTCACCATGGTTTGCAGTAACTTAAGCCTAACACGCTGATAAAGTTGACATTTTACAAGCTTTAGATGAAGAATATTATTGGAGCTCCTCACACCTCCTTTCATTGTGTGCAGAAACTATTAACACACTTGACTGAAAACAAGTGCTATGAACTAGTTCAGCTTGAACAAAACCTGACCCTGAGGTTCATCGATACTGAACAGGTCATACAAAAGAGGTGCGCTCATAAACCAAATGAGCCATAATGGAAAGATGAGCTTTTTGTAGTGAACTAATCTGTCGATCATGTGTTTAACTGAAAATGTTTAATAAATGTTGAAAGCATCATGAAATTTCCAGTATCTTGTGAGTTCTGAGATGAAAAGGCCTCTATTTCTACACATGATCCAGTAATTGATCGCAATTTCCACCTATACCTGTGAAAATGAGGAATATTTTCTTTGGACTTATCTGAGAGTATTCCCAAAATTTGCTTCACTCAACACCGGCCAGAGAGAACGCAGCTCAGTTTTTACAATCTTCTTCCTGGTTGTATTGTTGCCTGACATTCAATACGTACAGCTCTTTTTGTTGGTACTGTAATATGATGGGAGACTTGTTTTCTATCACTCTGTCCTCTTTGATTGGACAGTGGCCATGTCGGTGGGTGAGAGATGAAAACGAGGAGGAGTGGGAGGATCTAAAGTCTTTCTTCACGGTTTAAAGCTTGCTCACCCACTCACTGAGAACTGCTGCATGCAGGAAATGTTTGTGAATGTGTTGGTTTGTGTAGAAGTAGTACTACCTCTATGATACACACTAGTCATTTCAGGGATACAATAACTCATATTTTTTGGTAGCTTAGGGGTTAACAGGAAAAACTCAAGATGGTTACCCAAAAAACATTTTAATATAAGCGCATTGCAACTGCATTAAAAATCAGTGCAAGTTACAATTGCAGTCACCCTCATTTACATTGACATCAAGACCACAGACCAAGGCTTCTTTTACCACCAAGACACTATCGATAAAGTTCTCTCAATTCCTTGTCCTCGAGTTAATTGAGTCAGCAGCTTGGGCTGAGATAGGCTGGCGGCTGCTGGAGTTTGTTGTCATTCTGAACACAGCGCTGAAACTGAGCTGTTGTCTGCTAGAGACTCAGAAAACCAAAAACCAGACAGGCAGCAAAGGAAAGGAGCGAGGACAAGCTCAATAGAAAAGAAGTTGAGTGTGAAGGGATTGAATACGAAGTGAGAAGCATAAAATAAATCGAGAAGGAACAACAGACAGAAACAAGCACACGAGAGGCCCTTGTAACATGTGTTGATGAAACCAAAAATGTGAACAGTGCAGGAGCATTGATGGGAAAGATCATGTCTGTTCATTTGAGAAGTAAGAAGCTGAATGGAAAAGACAGAGATAGTTGTGCTGAATCATGGCTCCATTGTCATTTCTGATCTTTTTAACAGCGGACTGAATGACTAAAACGCAGCAGTCTAATACCACAGTAATATTGCAGCATAAGATAAATTTAAAAAAAACATCTAATATGAATTTATTTGTAACTGTATGAAAAAGCTTAAAAACTCACCGATCATTAATGTGAGGAGCTTCTGGACCTTGGAGCTTACTCCAACAACTCTGTACAGGCCTTGGTCATTAATGCCTAATGAGTAAGGACAATTAAGATGTGTTTTTGTAGAGGAAAGTTATTTTCAATAAATATAGAGTGTCTTATAAGTGCCTTAAGATTGAAATGACCACATGAAACAAACCAACCCACGAATAATGAATATTAAGCATTGATTTGACATTTCAATATAAGTTCAGCACACAGAAATAATGCTAAGAGAGACCACAGCAGACTAACTTAAAGAGGTCAGATGAGCTTGTGACAACTGAAGCAAATCAACAAGAAGACCCAAAAGACATCATTTATCTGAAACGCAAGCTGCCTGAAGCAGCCTGTTGTTTTATTACAAGAGTAAGTCTGCCCCCTTGTGTACAGATAAAGATGCTGCAGCCATGTTACTTCAATATTAACCAATTTAACCTTCAGTAATCAATCACCTTGTAAATGCCTCAACTGTGATTTTTCGATACAACCAATCAGAAGCTTACCTCTTTTCTCTATGGCGCTGATGGAGTTCTTCACAAAATTCAAACCCACATTGTCTAGCTGTGCATCAACTGTAGGTGGAGAGGGTAAAAAAGGGAAAAAAACAGGATCACCACATAAAAATGTGGTGATGCAGCACATGAGTGACTCTTAGGAAACTCTTTTAATGATGCAAATGCTGTATAAGCAGGATCACTTACTTCCTCTTTCTTTAGAATAAGTCCTTCCTAGATAGTGTCCAATCTGTCAACAAACAGCAAAAATAAATATTTTAATTGTCTCCGGTGATGAAAGTTCTTGTTAACTGCATATCTGAGAAGTTGAAAATGATAATACAGTACATAAATTATTCGATAGTTTTCTAATAACTTTTGAACAACTTGTGGAAGTGACATACTGTTCAAATACAAATACATACACTTTATAAAATCATACTCAAGCTTAGTGATATGCAGCAAAGTACAAATTCTAAGAATTCATATCATTTCTGCAGTTGGGCCACATGAGCAAAGTGTGAGTTTTAGGCGATGACATAGTGCAAGCAGCACACTCACAGGTTCCTTCCCACCCATGGCCTGCATCCAGAACTTGTGGTCATCCTCTGACAGAGCCTGCACTGTTAGCACTGTGCCTGGCCTGGGAAAGACAAATACCACATGAGCATTAGACAAAGCTTTAGCCCTAAAGTAAAGTATGGTGGTAGTCAATATGTCAATATGAGGCATTTTGGAAAAAGAAAACTAGACCCTCTTCCAAAGGTTCATGCATTGAGCTGGAATTTTTTTTAGACCTGCAATCATGAAGGGCCAGATGGATATCAAGTTACTCAAATCAAAATGAATGTGTGGCCTCGAATTTCCATACTAGATCGGGGGCACTTCTATTAATACTACAGCAAAAGGGCAGGGCAGACGTATGTTGTATCACAAATGAAATATCTTGTCTAACAAATCCTCCTCGATGAGTGCATGAGCAGAGCCTTCTGAGACAAATCCTGCCATCCTCTGCAATCCAAAGCAGAGAAACCAGCTAAAGTGTGATCAGTAGCTAAAATATGTTTATGTGGAATATCACAGTAGGTAATCTATGTATCCGTGGGTGTGATACACAAACCAGATGACAATATTTTGCATTGTGGGTGAGGAATTCATCCGGAGGAAATTTTCAAATTACCTGTGTCACTTATGATAACATTAAATAATACCTGCGACTAGTGTTGAATCACATTTGCTAAAGGTAGAGTGTTGAGTGTCAAGTGATGATATACCGATCTGTTATGTCGAGTTCCAAGCAGAACCTCCTGTCCAACATGTCTGTCGTTTTGCGGACACAGGATTTGAGTGTGACTGACTCTGTCTCACCCTGGAAAAACAATATTAAAAAATTTATTGTATTTTAAAAAAAAAAAGTAGCACACTTATAATCAGAAGGCATTATCAGCTCAACTGCTCCGTCAGTTTGAGGAATACTCACAATCTTCCCACCAGATCTGTGGTCGAAGGTCACCATGTGCAGGATCTTCTGCTCTTTAACAAATGTGGAGTAGCGTTTGACCCAACTTGACCCAAAGGGAGGCGGCCCTTGAGAAGCAAAGCATTTATCACTATCAGTACGATCAACAAAATGCTAAATATCTGCAGTGACAGTATGTGTCTGTGAGTGGAGCCACCAAACCAAAAAACTGTCTTTATTTTAGCCACATTATGCTGGTGCATGACTGCTGCTGGTTTACAGACTCATTTGGATCCCATGTTTTGCTTATGAGTGGGTGAAACAAAATTACTAGTCTGTCAAATTTTCCTTCCAAAATAACTATTTAAATAATAACTGACAAACTACAGCCGGCAGAAAAACATCTCAGTTAAACTTTAACATTATGCAGAAAGTGTATCAATATAAAGGCATTGAACAGCCTGTTGAAGATACCCTGCTGTCTGTGACGGGATTGTCGTTTGTGTGTTGAATGGGTGTATCATGATCTACATAAAGCTCTTACGTTTTTCCTGTACATAGAGGTAGCCTTCACAACTGATGGGGCTGGTCTGTCTGTATTCTTGAGGTGCCTCCCTAATCCTCTTCATCAGCTCATACACCTCTGACCGTGCACCCTCAAATCGATCCCTTGTCTGGCAGGAAGGGAAAAGGCACACATGTGCTTCAGATTGTACATTCCTTGGAATTCCCATCATACCTCCATGAAATCACCTGACATTTACAGAGCAGCTATAAGACTTCATTGCACAGCAGAACAGGTGAAACCAAACCAATCGCGGTAAGGAGTTAACCAGTTGAAATATAAAACATGAAGCAGGGATAAATTTCCTTTTGTTAGCCATTTATTTAATTTCAAATCACATCAAGTCGGGGAAGGGAATGCTGAACTTGTTTGTGACAGGCACACGAAGAAAGGAAAGTAAACCCATAGCAGGTGAAGGTTCTTTTTCCATAGAGTCATAGTAGCCCCATTCATTTTTCTTTTCTTTGCAGAGAACATAAGGACAAAAATTGCAGCCACAAATTTTTTTTGTATTTTTCTTACATTTTGGATGTTTATCTGCAGCGCTCTTTTATAATGGTCGAAGTCCTTGGCAAGCTCGAAGCCCTGGTGATAAAAGGTGAAGACAGTCTGGAAGAAAGCCAGCATCTAGAAAAAAATTACAGGAAGAAATTTAAGAGATGTTAATCTAAAAAGTCAGCAAGTGAAAGAGAAATTCATGAGAAAACACTACGCAGGGACTTCATAATTTCCAAATGAAAAGAAATGAACCCCATGTGACAAACGCGAAGTAACTTTCTGTTAATATGAAGGACAAACCACATCAGTGCTGGCATGCAACAACGGCCAGCCACTCACCGGCTCCACACACTCGAATTTCTTTCTTTCTTGGATCTCCTGAAGCTTGCATACGTATTGCAGTGACTCCTCCTGAAAGTGCTTCCTCATGGTTTCCACTTGGACGTCTGCCTGTGAAGATGGACAATGAGGCAAAACACACACCATGATGATCATATGTATAGAGAGATTTCTGGAAGCAAAGGAGAAAGATTACAGGTTAGCAAAATTTGATTCTGGGTTCAAAGATCAATGACCTCCTCTGCAAGATGCAAAGTGGAATTCACGCACACTCAAGATCCTTTCTCTCCTTCAGGAGCTTGCTAATAAACATTTACATCATCGTGTTTAGACACAGCCTGGAAACTATTTTCAGGTTGTTCAAGTTTTAATGACAAAGGTGTTGACGGACACATATGCTGTTGTTGTGAGGTGACGGCAATAATCAATTCACTAAAAGGTTTTTGACGCCTAACCCGTCTAGATATTCGACGTGCACACGTATATACAATATGCCCCAAAATGTGCAAAGTAACACAACATGTAGCTGAAGTGTCTTGACCTTAAGTGACCTCCTTGTTAAAGCAGTTTTAAAATTAGTAACTGAATGGTTCTCACTGCTTTTTGTACTTTATGGTACTTTTCACTGAGTTCATCAACAACTGATGCAGTGTTGATGAACTTCATGACGGCTGTGGCTGAGAATGAATCACGAGTCTATTGAAGTCTGAAAGGAATCAGTGTTGCGACCACAAACCAATGTGTCACAGAGAACAGAACAGCCTGTGGCCGTAATGTCAACAGTTTGAACTGCCCACTCTAATTGGTGTATACACCATATGGGCAAACCTTCCATGGCTACACAGCAGGGTAACGACAAGGAGAATTTACTGAGCAAGACACGATACTGTATCTTGGATTGTTACTCAAACTACAGTACAGAAACAGGTCGTAACCTTGGCAGCACAAGTAAGGACACATTTCCTTTCCAAACCAGGAAAACTGCTGCTGCAAGGCAAGTCAATGGAAACTCAGACAGACCAACAGGCTTTACAACAAGGCTCTTCCCCCAAGGCACCAAAGAGAAAAACCCAAAACGGGGATGTCAAACTAAACAAAAATGCCCTTTCCCAATCGGTTTCGTTTTCTTTATGAAATGCTATTCTCCATGTTAAGAATGAGAGCTGAGGGAATGATGAGTACCTCTTGAAGCTGTGGCTCTTTCTTCTTTGCAGAGATGTTCAGGAGCTTTTCCAGGGCGCTGTAGTACTTCTCTGTTTCTTTCTCATACTTTTTTCTTTCTGCCTAAAGAAGTCCAAAAGGGAGGTGTGGAAGCAAAAAAGGACAACAAAAAAACAGATTAATCTTACTGGCAGAGGACCTAAACTGGTGTACATTGCATAAATCATATGCATTTAGCAAGGCACTGTAAATTATTGAAATCTTAACAATCATTACGGAGGATACAAACGACCATACATTACCCTTACTGTACCAAGGTGCTCTTTCCTAAACAACTCCAGGGGTTTCATTAAGGTTTCCGTGATGTTTCTCATCTAGATGGAAAAAGAAGCCATAACAAAGTCTTCATTGTGGCTCAACTCAATGACAAAGCCTATTAAAATTTCATAAGAGACACAGCAACATTTTCCAGGTTTAAGTGTTAGCTGACACCAGTAAAGCATAGCAGCTGAATACAGTTTATTGGCCTCCAGGCTGGCCTGCCTACATTGCCATATTGGCCTAGATAAACTAAATTACAAGACTGAATAAACATCATTGTTCGATCTTAAAAGTGTCTTTGTCTTCCAATAATGCATTATTAATGCCAATTCATTTGTCCTTAATCTTTCCGTGTTTCTGCTCTGCTGGCTGCAGAGCATGTCTGTGCTTGCATGAGTACCCTACCTATCCCTTTCCTTACTTTGCACTGTGATGTCATTCCAGTCTGCTCAGCAGCGCAATGAGTAGCGTGTTTACCATTATAGGCTAAGCCTGGTGTTAAAACAGTCACCTCACCCCAGCTACTGATGATGGGCGTGCTCCCTCACCTCACATGCTACAGACAGACATTACAAGAGAATGGCTGTTTATAAAACACCACAAACACATCATTGTCAAAGGAAGAGGAATGTTGAAGATTCATTTTTTTAAATTTTATTATTTTGTTGAAAAGTATTTGTCTGTGTTCTGGTCCTGCACATTATTGGATCCATTCTGAGAGGAGGTTCAGAAAGATTAGCAAAATGTTTTCCAAATGAATACTTTCCACTGAGCCTAAAACCTCGTATTTGAGGCTCACGCCACTTGAAAATGGTTCCTAACTTGGACTTCCATTTTAGATTTTAAGCACAACTGCCAGGAAAGTAACAAAAAACAAAAATACCTACAGTTGTTGTTTGTGTTATTATTTATGATACAATTCAGAATATTCTTGGTCCAATAAAAAAAAAAAATAATGCTGGAAAGCTTTTGTGTACATTGTGAGTTTTTTCCCTTATTTCATGTAAATACATTTGATTGTTATGAAGGCACCCCCAACATGTGTTCCATTCAATAACCACAGTTTTCTTGCTTTGCGTAGTTTAACTTGTTACCTTTACCTATGTAAAAGCTAGTTTCGCGGTGGTGTCTTAACAACCCTTACTTTATAGTCACCTTGTTGCCGGTTGAAACTTAGATGAAGTTGAGTTGGTTTTAAAAGTCTGACTGTAATAAAATAAAAATGCATTCCTGTTCTCTCTGCAGCCACTCCTCTGCAGGAGCTGTGACAATCAACCTTTGACAGGAAAAAAAAACCTGTGCAGCATCAACACATATCCTCTAAGGGAACTGGTTGGCTCTGGGTGCTGCGTCTGCATGTTAGAGAAAATAATATTGCAATTGCCTGTCAGGATCTCTGCTGAAAGACAGTCAGACAGGTATAAGTAACAAAATGGGCAGTAAAAGGCAGGGAATGGTGAATAAAAGCTTGTTAGAATCCATTCAACACAACACCCTTGCCCATAAGGAAATACAACAAACAAATTCTATTCCAAATTGAGAGGAAATGGGATCTCTGAGCCACAACAATCCCCTTGGGAGACAGAAGTATTTTAAGACTACAGCTATGAGCTACATACCGGGGAGCAGTGTCAACGGCTTTGGCAGATAGCTGATGGACCACTGTCTTACACACAAAGACACACACCAACACACACAGGTATTTTCTTTGGATTTCAGGCAGGTTCTGACTGGTTGTTCTCACCATTAGCTCTCTTTGGTCCTCTAGGTTCTTGAGGAATGAGGAGAACTCTTGCAACGACTCATCTGAAGAAAAAAAAATCCAACAGTCACCATCTTAATTCCCTCTGGCCCACAATGCATTATGATTACCAGTCGTTCCCACCAGGTGTGCGCCAAAACCTGCTCTTAATTTACTGGTAGCAGAAGAACGGTAAACACACATTAGCAGCACATGTCTTTGTGGTGGTAGCAAAACTAGAGGTTAGTTTCCATCAAGCGAGAAGGCAAACCAGCACTTACCAATACATCTCTCATCATCCGTCTTCGCATCACCGATGTACTCAAACTGAAATTCTCCCAAACAGTGGGCGAACTTTCGCTGTGCCATACTAAGCTCTGAAAGAAAAACAGAAAAAAGAAATCCAGATATAAAAAGCAAGTAGTGCATTCAAAAAGAAGGGTAATTCTTAAAATGTTTAAACAAATTGACAATTGAAACATTTTTGTTGCATAAAATCATTCAGTCCACACAAACAGCAATCACCTGTCATATTATGACAAAAGCACAGTCCCAATGAACATACTGACACCCGCAGTCATGAAAAGTTTGTTTCATCAGAGTTATAACTTTGCAAACATCTTGTTTGTATAAAGTCAACATCCTGTAAGACAGTTAAACCTAGTTAACTAGGAGGGTAGGTACAATAACATGTCAACAGAGGAGACAAAACTTATTGAACTCAGAGAGCTTTACCACCACCAATATCAACATCACCAACTGAGCAATTTGAGGCTAAGTTGGAACAAAATCCTTGAACAATCCTTATATTCTAAATTATCAGCAGATCATCAATCCTTGTATCACTACACACACAACTGTGTTGTCACCATGGTGACATTTGCTTTACTCAGATCTGCCTCATTGCCAAACTAAATTACACTACCTAACTGGTCGATTCTGAAAGCCTGTCCATAGAAAGTAAAACAAATCTAAGGCTGTTAAAAGAATTTCAAGACATCTTGTGGACAAACGACATTCAGGGAAGAAAAATCTCTGCTTTTTTGGTTAATAACTACATCCCTGCATATCAAGGACACAACAAAACAAATCGAGAGAATTTTACCACAGTCAGTTTTTGTCTTTGTTGTGACATTGTTTTATAAATTGAAAAGGTAAAGTTACAGAAAACACACATTCAAAAATGAATATCAACATGCTTATTGCTAAAGTTGAACTTCAAAATATGAACATCCAATAATTATTTAAAATCTCACAGTAAATAAATTTACTATAAGAGTATTAGATCACTACAAAAAAATCGGTCTATATATTCCAGTTTTATGAATAGTGGTGATGAGGTAAACATTTGACATCGCACTATCGCACACATCGCACAACAAATTATCACAGCATTTTGTTTGAAAATATAGAAAGGAGGATGATACATTCATGATAGCATGTTAAATAACTGGTATGTCTAAAATTTCCATTTGCTACTATCGAACCAGTGTCTGGGCATCATTAATAAATCAATAATTACTGCAACCCAATTAGATTTCATGCTCTGAACTGGACAAGCAGAATCGATTGGAACCCATACCTACTGTTCTGGTCCAGCTTATTGCCCAGTCCTGCTGCTGCTATTATACTCTTAAAAAAGGTTACCCTGCTACTTGCACACTTCCAAGTTCTCTGGGTGTACACATGCTATGAATTAGATCAGCAGTACAGTCCAAAGCCCAAATGTGAGAGATGTTGGACAATGTCTGTCTGAGCCTGGCACAAACAATGTAGCTCAACTATTTAAAATCCACTGCTGGTTATAATTTTTTCAAAGCTAAGGCAAAGAAGGAAACATGATCAAACTTAACACCTTTATTCAATTCCTTTGGCTAATTTGTCCAAGTCATGAAACTAGAGGAAACAAAAGGATGGAAACAATAGGGCAGCTTGAGTATCAGAATATTTACAATTGTTCTTTGAGTGGGGCTTTATTTAGCACTGAGAGGAAATGTTCTCCCATTTCTTGTGGGTGAGGTAAAAGCTGACATATAACCAGGTTTAAATAACAATATTCCAATGACAGAGAGGAAAACGAAGGGGCTCACGACCTGTTATATGGTATTAAAGTTCATGTGTTCAAGGACATCCGCGATAAACAAAAGGCCACAATGTCAGTTCCTTAATCTAGAATGTATCATGAACTGTAATGGCCAACAAGAAATATGTAGCGACCACGAAAACTTTACAAGAGTCTGACAAACAATAGCAGCCGTGTCAAATCCTGAGACTTCCAACTCAGACAGGATTTTAAGAAGGCTGGGCTTGCACTAGCCATTCGCCACTTCGCCTTGGGCGAAGTAAATTCCAGAGTGGCTACAAGGTTTTTAGACTGTGTAGCCACAGTGGCGTTCTTATTTGTAAGGAAAAAAGGCTAAAACTTACAACTTTTTCGCTTGCTAGCGCCGCTATTTCCGCTAGCGCCACTCGTTAGCGCCACTCGTTAGCACCGCTCGCTAGCGCCGCTATTTCCGCATGTAGACGGAAATAGCCGAAGTGACCCGAACGCTCCTGATCATTAAATATGCACTCGAGTCATGACCTTCTTTCGTCCAATGAAAAACAAATGATTCTATTTTTACAAGCTAAACCCGCAAATTGGTGTACGACAAGGCAAGGACGATCGATCGAAATTAAGAATCCAGTGTTTTATAGTAGATTTTGTGTTAAAATCTAATTGAACAACAAATGGTGAATGCTGAGAGGGGGTAGGAGTGGTGACAGACCGATCAGAAGGTAAATGAAAGATATTATCAATACTTTTTTGTAGTCTTAGACTTTTAATCCCTATGACCGACAGGAATAACCAGCGATGTACATAAATGTGTATTCACCTCATTTGCTATTTTTCATGCCTTTTTCAATTGAAATGAAAAATCATATCGAATTATACAAACAAAACTAAACTATGGCATACCCATGGTTTTGGTGGTGGTCAAAGTTAAAATGTCTTCTAGTCCAAGTAAAACTTACAAATAAAAATTGAGTAATACCAAGAATCAAACTTATTAAAATCAAAGTCAAAGTTAAAATGTCTTCTAGTATAAGTAAAACTTACAAGTAAACATTTAGTAATATTTTGTATGTCTGTATCTTCAAATAGTGAATGCAAGTTTTCAGTTGTTGAATCTCACATTTATACCTGCATAAAGTAGGATAGAAATAAAGATTGTTAAGCTTGAACTGTTGACTTTAGTGTATTATTGTAGGTAAACTGAACAGAAGATTTGCCCTCAGAATGCAGGAAAACAACCCCATTTTCTAAAAAATTTCCTGGGGGAGGCCCCCGTACCTGCCCTGTGGGGGGGTATCCCCCCTACGCCCCCCACCCCCCGCAACAAGCATTGGTCGTCAGCACACTGCATCGCTGTCTTGGACACAGAATGTGGCTTTTTATGGCTTACTCAGTTCTTTTACACTGAGCCACAGTGGCTTGGTCTTACTACTTCCTAGTGCAAGCCCAGGAAGGGATGGGACGGAGGGGTTTTATTGTAAATCTCACTACTGCAGCTTGTAATCTAATGTGAATTATTAGACAAGTTCTTTGACAATGACACTGAAAATCACACCTAATAATTTTCGAGATTGTTTTATGTATACACTGACAATAAAATGGTGAAATATTTCCCCTATCTGGGAAAAATTTTCATAAAAGGAGACAGAGGTACCTTCTTGTTAGTGTAAACACACACTAATGAACTACTATGTGGGAGTCCTTAAGTACAGGTTATGTTCAAAATAAAGGTGTGTCAAATACAAACCTGCCAGGTCCTTGTTTTGGGAGACAACAATGTACATAGCAATTTCATTGAAGTGATTGTAAAATCTAGTAGTGATCCAAAGAACACAGGCAGCTAAAATCCCACCCAGGGCCTGCAAATCCATAAAGGATGACTCTGGTCATCTGATTTGGGCAACAGGCCTTCCTTTGCAGCACATGGGATTACTGCAGGCAGCATTAAAAAAAAAACCTATGATCATTTAAATCCAGTAACCAGGACAAAGACATGTGGAACATTCATTTTACTGAGTTTAGTATATCTTGATTTAGACTTGTAGGCTTTATTGATACACTCATGACAAGATGCAGGCCTCCATTGCTGACTGTACATCTATAATCATATTTCACCAGTACCAATGCTGTTATTATTCACATGCCAACCCCAATGTATTAGTTATTCTTAAGTAAAGTCCTGAATGGGGATAATCTCCCTAATACCACTAATTCTCTCACTAACATTGAAATAGCAGTTTATATAAAGCTCCATTATACAATATTCTATACAGCAATGGTTCAGACGTGCATAGAGATCCTTACAGCTACATTATAGCTTCTGACCATTTTTGTGTCTTGCCTCAAACTGTTTTATTAAAACTGCTTCAATTATCAATTTTCCTGTCACAGCTTGGCACTAAAAACTTGAGTTAAACAGGTGTTCAAACCCCAATAGAGACAAACAAGTATTTATATCTGCATTGACATATCTATGACAGAAAAGTTTAGGGGATTACTGATGTTTCTGTCTGTAAATGATGTGTCATTCAATTACAACTCAATCCAAGGGTTGATCCAAGGACTCCATTGACTTTTATATTATACCCAACCTTAATGACATAATACTGAAACTACAGCATTTACTGTAATTGATGTAACTCAATAGCCTTTGTCCTTCTATTGATCCCTACAGCAAGGTTTAAAATGAATGACCAGGTTTTTATCGTCTTTTGTTAAGATGGTTATTTATGCACCAAAAGTGTCTGGCAGACAACATGGAGAAGATGTCTTTTAAATGCCTGCCTTAAATCACCATATAAAAAAGGCTTTTCTGCATTGTGTGTCTACAAGTATTTCCTTGTACTTCATTTGCATTTTTCCCAATCTGTCTGACATAAAAGAATGAGACAGCATTTAAGGAGCACATTTTCATGCTCCAACAAAACTTATGCACAAAGTCATCTGTTGTAGGTAATTAGAAGAACATGCACGGTTCTTTGACTTCATTCATACTCTCTAGGATACTTAAAGGTAATCATATGATATTGTTGGTCAACTCCAAATACTCCCAAAAGACATCTGAACGCAGTGAAAAATGCATCTGCACTCCAGATAGTAAAAAAACAAACATGTTTTGACATCATTAAAGAAATGTTGAAACACCTTCAAAAAGCTTCAAACCACATATTGTGTCTGATGTAATGTCAGAGTAGTATCTCATGTCACTGTATTGTAAAAGATAATGAAGCACTGATTGTATTGTGATGGTATCAATCAATACATACAAACATTCTTGACGGTGAGAAAGGCATGCTAAGAATTGTACTACTCTATTGCGGAAGGTAAGAAAGAATTTTTATAACCTTGTTAAATGATCTCAGTGACTTGGACATTGATATGCCATCTTTTACAATTTACTTCCCATTTCGTGGTTTGTTCTTGATTTGCTGTTGCCCCATATGTTCAGGGAGGAGATTTTCAGTCTTCCATTTATTAGTCTACTTGACTAGAATAGTAAAAATATCCTTTATCTCAACATAGACTGTCTTCAAGTCTCAGGTCACTGTGGACAATTACACTAAGAACATGATGTCAATGGATAGATTTGCAAGCTCTTTATTAGAGCCATATGTGAGTCTGCAAATGCAAATCAGACTCATCCACAGTGTAATTTACATGCATGTTTCAACTCTACCAGGTGGACAGTTAAAATGAGTGTATGAGGCCAAAGTGTGGGGACTTTGTAACATAAAACATGAAGAATGAATGTTATGCAATTACATGAGGCTCTGGCATGATACCAGTGTCAGGGAACATTCTGAGAGGAATGAAAACGCCTCAGAATTTGTCTCCCAGTACATGATAATCGGATATTAAAACAGCATAGATCAACAAGATAAAAATCAATGCAGCAATAAACAAAACTTTCAGAAGAGAAAGTCTGTATAACAGATTGAAATGATAGCTGTAGTTGTAGGGGAAAGAATCATCACAAGATAGAAATACCTCACACACTAGGGCACACAAGAGTCTGAGGCAAAGGCTTCTCCTGCTTTTTGCCTTTTAAAGCAAGGCATTTCAGAGCAAACCTGGGAACTGTCAAACTTGGATAGTTTCTCTGTAGAAAGCCAGAGACCCCAGTCTATTGGCTTCAGCGTATGAGACCACACCTTACATCATCTCTAATATTACGGACTAGATTGCATAAAAACAGGGAATACGTCCTATCTGTGTGACATAAACATTGGTGTCCCTGTTCAGAAGAGATGAAAAGACAAAGTCGACACAATAAGGGCTCTGGTTATTATGGAACACCTCAACTATATCACAAGACTGTCATAAAAAGCCAAAGGAACAAAAAAAATCATAAAATAATATTGGATGAGACATTCACCCTGTAGTTTTGAGCATTAGTTTTAGAAAAGCTAGTCTACAGTGTGCCCTCGTTACTTGCGGCTAATGCGTTCAAGGAACCACACAGGAATAACAAATTCCGCAATATAAAGACAAACTATTTATCTTATTATTTATGTTAATTTAAATGTTTATGAACCCTCCCCATACCGATATTAAACCACTTTCTATCTCTATTACCTTTTTCCACACTCTTCCAGCACTTTTGTGTGTCATGGAAGTGCGCTGCCTTCCAAGACTCACAGAACATAGCCGGATGCTGCCAGCCAATAGAATGCGCGTACGGTATCATGTGACTACCTATACTAAAAATTCACGATGACGTGAAGTAGCGCGTGTTGATGCACAAATGTGCGAAGGATTATTATAGTAAGAAAATGAGGGTGTAGCTCAAGTATATGTCAACTTGGTTGCAACATTATCAGCTTCACAGTATAAATTCCGATGGATATTGTACAATGAACACTTACAACCAACAAGGACTTGTCTTCAATGATGTGGAAATATGGGTACAAAGGGTTGCTGAAGGAGAAAACAAGTCCAACCAGTTTCCCACCTTCATGAGTATCATTCCCCCGACGGTTCACACCGTGTATCACGTTCTCAACTTTAATCTCTAACAAAGAAATGTGTCTGATAAAGAACATTCATATGACCAGAGGGCTAAAAACTTTTCTATCAAACCCAAATTAACAACAAAACAAACACCATGCAGCCATCTCTATATGGTTTACACCGTACACTGTCAGGCAGACTAAAATATTTTCCCCAGAATATATATGACTGAAAATGTGACAAATGCAGGGATTTTCACAAATGACTTGAATAGCTCCATTTTTAAAGAATTAGTCACATTAGTTTGAAATAAAGAAGGTTGCCATAAGGAGTTGTGTTTGACAAATGATCAACAAAAAGATGACCAAAATAGCCACAAAACCAGAGATAATAAAATCTAATTAAAGCAGACAGAACTCTCTTGTAGAAGAATCATAGCAAATGAGAGTCATGAGGCCTTTCCATGAAGCAGTAGGAAAGTTGATGGACAACAAGTTTCTTTGCCTAAGGCTTGGTTGACAACTTTAAATTACACATCCTGTGTTATGACTGTTGTGCAAATGCAATGTCAGTGTAGAAATAATACACGGTAAAGCCTTTATTTATCGTTCTTTGGGTCAATGTAAACCATTTTCTCTTGATCCATTTTATTCATTGACACTAAAAGCATCATTCAATCAAGGTGAGGCTACATTTATTTCCACTATAACTACACCTTCTTCATACATGAGAGAAAAACACTCACTAAGGTGTACATTTTAGCTGGAGGACACTGACTAACACGTTGACTAATAATCATTTTCAGCTTCAAAAACATGATGAGAGATAAAGTTACGACAAGAGCAGCAATGATAATGATAACAAATTCCCAGAGCGTGCGTTTGAACAGGAATTATGATATTCTGTGTTCCAACAGCTGCAAATGTTTTCCACAAAACAAACCTTAAAGTTATGTATACGGATGTTAAAGTTCAGCTGCAGAGGATATCCACAGTGTGTTCGTTGGCACATGCTGGACCGTTGTTTGTTATGCTTTCTACAGTCTCATCAGTTGTGCCACTTAGGTCATAGCTCGCCTGGTTCAGACCCTCAAAAGCAGCCAGCGTTTACAAGCTGGGTCGTTCCACAATCCTTCCTGTTCCACTCTACCTTCTTTTCCAGTCTATATCCCTGGCCTTCACTCAACTTCCACCTTTGCCCCGTACTGAGTCGACCATCCACCCATCTACCCATCCAACCCCTCCCACTCTCTTCCCTGAAGCTGACTGCCCACAAAACAAGCATTACTACATTCATGACCTCCTGACTGTCATAACGGTTCAACAAAGTGAGACAGCTCTGAACAGTTTCTTGTGTAGCTGATCAGGGGTAGATCTGCAACTGAAAACTATGTCTTGTCGATATTCACAACGTAAGAGTACACCTTGCGGTCAGAGCCACTTTTCAAACCGTCCACATTTACCGCTTAGACTAAACACGTCAAACACGGTCGTGCCATCAAGCAATTGGAAATCACTTAGAAGGCCTTCTGTATTCTAGAGCAGAAAAATAAGCGTTCCTCCCACATGACTTCACATCTTGTGCTAATGCTATTTTAATGAAAGATTGTGATGTGGGTCTTTGGCAGTAATGTGATTACAGTGAATATCAGTGAGTCAAGGCACACCATAGCATGCCATTCTTAAACCTATCTTCCAAAAAGAAAGGCTGTTATGTGGAAGAGGTTTCAGAGGTTTTTCTATCTATTTGTTAATAATTATGACTATGACAGAACCTGCTGCCACATCTTCCAACTTCACATGACCACAGCAACAATGGAACAAATGAGACACACTATGAAACCAATAAAACCTGGGTGATGGCCACTGACGAGATAACACACAGATAAGAAGCTCTTCAGAAATGTGAGGAGGTGCAGACAGGAAACAGTTGCTGTGGAGGAAACACTGAAACAGAAGCACATCTGTCTGATGATCCTCTGGGCACTTCCATGTCGTGGCTCTCTGGCCCGGCGCCCTGCTATAAAGTTTCCTCTCAGAACCAAGGTCTTTCCGTAGTGGGACATCCTCCCAACCCTACAAATGGAAGGAGTCACTGAAAGGCTGAGTAGGGGCCTGGGATTTAGAGATCCATTATTATGCTTCAGATAGGCTGAGCAACAGATCATTCAGAGGTCAAACTAAATGTTCTGTATTTATTGATGAGGATTTTTTTATTCTACTTGCTGAGTGTTAGATGTTAAGGTGAAGCCTTCAGACTTTGGGAGAATACAAATCTTGGCCTCCACAAAATAATTTGAACAGCTGATTGAAAACAATTGTCATCTAGAAAGGCTCACCCAGTTCACCTCAAACAGATGCAGATGGAAAAGTAACTGCTTAAATCTATAATCTTCTAGAAGGAGAATAAACTTAGGGGTCACGAGACAAATTCATCAGTAAAGCAGCCAACAACTCGAATCTGCTCTAATGTTCCTGCCAAAAGGCGTGGCTTAACCATGCTTCACACACAAGGTGAAGCAGAGGAGACAGGTGGAGATAAAGCAATCCCAGCTGAGCATGAAATCAGTAAGTTATATGCGATACGAAAAACTCCATAGAGCCAAAGATGGATGCACAAAACCGCAAGCCATGCCTGTCATTTTGTCTTTACCTGGGGAAAAAAAAAAACATTGTGGGTGTTTTTTTTCCAATGTCAGGCCAATACTTTATCACCTTGATAAATTAATATAAATCTTGCATCTCTGACTGTTTCAGATGTTCCGAATTTAAAAATTTACAGTTCAGTTTATATACATACATATATATATATACATACATATATATATATATATATATATATATATATATATATATATATATATATATATATATATATATATATGACACACACACACACACACACACACACACTCTTGCATAAACTAATGGGGGTCGACACAGACGTGATATATGTTGTTCGAAGCACACAGACTGAAGTAAAAGCATAATACATATTTTAGCCAAAGTCATTTAAGGCATGAAATACAAGCCTTGACATGCCTTCCTGAAATGACACACTGTGCATCACTTTCCACCAAAATAGCATAACTTCAATACCAACTCATCAATGTGTGAGAGTGAATACCAGGGTTCACTGGTGCCGAATGACACCACACAGCTTCCAAAAGTCAGGCTGTACAAAGAGATGTGTAATACCCAACTATAAGTTACAAAGGGGGAATCAGAGATCGGACTCCATGTGAAGAGTCTGTCAAGTCTGCACATACAAAATTCATCTACTTCATTTGATCTTCTTCAAACATTAGCATGCCAGTTACTGGGAGGTTGAAGGAAGAGCGCTGACTGGTTCAATTTGTATGCAAGATCTTCAGTAGCAATAAATTTAGCTTGAACAGTCTACAGCCGGCAATACTACAGGTCAAAATATATAAAAGTTAGGAGTGAAGGTCCGGCGCTCTGGACATGTTATCGCTGCATAGAAATGCTTTGCACAAGCACTTGAAATGAAAACACTGGAGTGCTTTGTCAATACAACACAAAGGTCACATGGTACCATTAACCCTGTTTACTTTCTTAACATGTGGAACTTGTTTCTGATAGGAGTGGTCACCTATGATATTTGATGGACTGAAGTCACCTCTGCTGACAGTTATAACACAAACTAATCCGTAGACTCTTACGTTCCTATATAGTCCAATTTCACCTTGGAAAGTGCATTGTTTACAACCCATGGAAGGACATAGTGTGAAGTTGCCACCGCGAGTGTTTTTCAAGAAACCTGCAAACGCTCCTATTACACATGTATGTTTAGGACGGGCACTTCACGACTACGCAGAAAGTCCCATGACAGTCCGGCTGTTCAATGTGTGTTATACTGAGGGCTACAAATGTAAATATGTCAATGCATCGATGGCAAACACATGGCATGACTGTGAAGGAGTTACAGAAGATGTGGGTCGAGAAGAAGGAGGTGACTCAGGATGGGGAAATATTACCTCTATTTGAACGGCAATTGAGTAATTATTCACAATGAATCTGATGTAGGTTTGGTGGTGGTGATGTAACACTATGCAGACATTTTCTTTGACCTACATAAGGTACATAAATACATACATACATAAATATCACTGCTACTTCACGTGAATACCTCAGCACAGCCTATGACCTTCTGTACCTCTGTCAAGCAGATCATTTCCAACAAATCACAGGGAATTTTGCTCTTTCAGACATTTATTAGGAACATTTATTAGTTCACTCCAGAAACTACTGATGTCCTCAAAACATGAGTACAAAACATAAGTAGCAACTCCATCATGAAGATGGCTTCCAAAGAACAAGTCCAAGACTCGTTAATTTAAATGGAAACTACAGTTAACAATTTTTCTAATATTTTTCAGGTGCTCGTTACATTTAAATGAGTATAACTTTCATATATTACATCTGGCCAAATCTGTACTGGTAACAATAACTAGTTAAAAGCATTTACTTGATACCTTTCCTGAAATAACGCTATAACAATCTTGTGACATAATAACAATAAAAAACATTCAGTTGCTTAAACAGAAGATGGATTTCTGGAAGAAATTCACCAGCTTGCAAGGAGCACAGTTAAAAGGAAAATGAGGTAACTAAACCCGGTACTAAAAACAACTCAACTCAATAATTACATGAACACATTTCAGTTTCTCATCTCAACTATAATATATAAATGAAGATTTTTTTTTCCAAAGTGTAAAACTCAGCTGCATCTATTACTCAATTGTACCTTACCCCAAGAATTTAGGCCATCCTAAAAGAAAAAAGGAATGCGTCAGCTAAACTAACATCGACTACTCTAGTCTAAATGCTACAATAACGAGATCTGCAATAAATATTAGACCAGCTGTAGTTTTGATTTTTAAAACAATGATTTCAAGAAATGACAAACATTGATTTTTTTTTTGATGAGTGTGTACGGAAAGTCTGGCAATAAGCCCTGGGCACCAAGGGCTTATTGGGCATCAAGTCCAACCCACAAGACTAGAGTTCAAACAGATAACAATAATTCCAACTGTGATGAGGTGTGTGTGTGTGTGTGTGTGTGTGTGTGTGTGTGTGTGTGTGTGTGTGTGTGTGTGTGTGTGTGTGTGTGTGTGTGTGTGTGTGTGTGTGTGTGTGTGTGTGTGTGTGTGTGTGTGTGTGTGTGTAAAGGAGCAAATAGAGCAGAACTTGGGAGCCTTATGTTTCCCAAACGTAAGCCTCATTGAACAGAATTAAAGACAGGAGAATAACTTTTACCCACTCATGAGACAACACAACACGTTGTTACAACAGGGCTCCCAGCTGACTGACCTTTTCCCACAGGACATTTATTGACTTACGTTTGGTTGCATTGATGAGGTTCTTCCCATCTTTGTACAGCTCTTTGATAAACCTGTTGGTTTTGTCCAGCTCTGCTTCATGTGCCTTTATTTTCTCCCTAAAGCAGGGGCTGTCCAGATAGCATTCACTAAATTCCAGCGGGTGCAGTCCCATTTCTGTGACGAGGAGGCTAGATAATGCTTCGCAAAAAAAAAAAAAAACCCCGGGAAAGTAGTAAAAAAAAAACCAAACAAATAAATTTGTAGCTAAAAAAAGGTAACCGATAAAATCAAAATACCGCCTTTTCCGCAAGCTGCTTCAAGTCTATCAGAGGAAACATAGCTGCGTCAAGTAGCAGCAGCTAACGGTGGTTAGCATGGTAACTTTTAACAGACGCATGGGTGTTGCTCCACAATTGTAAAATAACGAGTTGCTAACAAGTACAGCGGATAGAATGCTATAACAGTAATTCGACAGTTAAGTATTCATCTCTAAGCAGCACACAATGAATGTCAGAAAGTCATAATTGCTGTATCTAAGTTTGTCGTGTTCCATGAAACGTACTCCACCTAGCAAAGTGACAGATTGAGAAACTCTGCTGACATCTGTGTGCGTGTAGCAAGCCTCTGCCAAAGAGTATGCAAAGGCTGCGAGATGAGTACCTGATTTCTACTTCCGTCTTCCCTCGTAGCTCGACATAGCTGGATAGATGGATGGATGGATGGATGGATGGATGGATGGATGGATGGATGGATGGATGGATGGATGGATGGATGGATGGATGGATGGATGGATGGATGGATGGATGGATGGATGGATGGATGGATGGATGGATGGATGGATGGATGGATGGATGGATGGATGGATGGATGGATAGATATAACGTTTAATTTCTGATGTATTACTGATGTATGTTACTTTACAGAAAATAAATCATAACAAATACCTTTTTTATTGGACAAACACTATGTGAGGTAATAAGAAATGAAAACTGGAGAATAAAGTACAGTGATTAAGTCGGTTAGCTTTAAATGTGGGTCCATGTAACTGTTGTTTCAACAACACTGCTAATATACCACTTCAAGCACTTTTATTATTATTTTATTATGTGTCATTCTTACCCATCATTTCTGTGCCTTATGTATTGAATTCAGTCTTCAATTCAATCAAATTATTGAAATATTTATTTCATAATGACTAGTACATCACGTAATAATGTACATTAGCAAAAAAAATACCCTTTTGTTCAGTGCAGATGTAACGCAGATTTACTACTTCACACTGGGACGTCAGCAGCATGTAAAAAAGGTCTTCAGTTTCCTCAAGAATTTGGAAACCCTCTGCTTCATCTTTCTAACGTGACTGTGAGAGGATGAGTAAATGTTCAGGGGTTCATCAATGGTGTCCACTGATTGTTCTTTTTCATTCTCAGACTCCGGTCCTAGGATCTTTGTCTGATCCAGATGATCAGCTGAAGGAACACTCGCTCCTGCTCCTGCTCAGCCATCACAGAGCACTGAGGAGTCTCCTGAGGCATCAGAAGGGAAACGCAAGTTTGGATTAGTTAGAGACATATGGATGCCTAGGGACACAAATGGATTTAGTTATTAGACCCCAAGATTTCAGGGTTCGGAAGCTTAAAACCTCATGGCCCAGGAGACCATATGGTCTCCTGGGCCATGTACTGTAATGGAGTCCTGATGCTTCAGAGGAGCGAGAGTAGCAAGACTTAGGATCAGTCAAAACAAACCATTGAAGATGTTAAATGTATATACTGTACCAGGAAACAGCTCCACTCACTGAGTTTGTTCATTTTCCTCCAGTTTGGAGGCTGAGTCCCCTGACTCATCATTGTTGGTCTCAGACACAGGGGAGTCTCTCCAGACATCTCAACACATGCAGAATTCTTTCTCCACATCTGGCGGTGTTTCCTATTCCTTTCCTCATTACCAAACCCACCATTGCTTTGGGGCCCCTAAGGTGTCTCATCGTACCTGAGACCAACTTTTGCCTCAAAGCATGTCGCAAGTCCCCTGAAACTCCTTTCCTGTATTATCCTGTTTCTAAACACGCTTCACCCTAACACATAGAAACTTTTTGTCTCTAGTGTAACAAAATGACAAAGACGAGACATGCAATTTTTTAAACAGACCCCAAGAAAGAAAGAATTGATATGCCAAGACATTAAAATGAGCTTTGACTGAGAGTGCGCTCACTGAGTTCGCCCTACGATTCCGTCATTTATTTTTGCAAGGGTTTTCACGGGAGTATATTTTCTTGATATCGTATACTCTTCGACTGTGGATGAAAAATCGTCTATGATTAGTTCCATCGGACAAAAAAACTTAATTAATGACTTTTAGTGGAGCAAAATCTCTAGATAAATATTGAGATTATTATTCACTATACTTTCTACGGTTAATACGCTCTGTTAGCGACTTTAAATAATTTAATGGTGCAAAAGGAACCTTTCTCCGCCCTATGTTTCATTCCGAGCTGCTTAGCAAGCGGAAATGTGTCTTTTGGAGTGATATATGATTCTTAGCAGAAATACGATGTGCATTATCTGTCGCATCAAGGTGTTTTAACGTGAATATGAAAAGATATGTTTCGTTTTTTTTAATACATGCAGCTAATGTATGACATTGACTGTCAGACCCGCTGTTATCATGCGAGCTAATGTTCGGCTTCTGCCAGAGGAAGCACTATAACGAAGCTTACGACTTTGTTGGACATTTTGCCTTTTTTTAAAAAACATTCTTCGCAACAACCTTTTCGTCGCATCCTGCAGCCTATGATCAGAAAAAGACAGTAAGTCGACGTGAATGACGAACAATCCTTTCAAACTACTTAAGTATTCTGTTAATAGTATGCTTGTTCACGTTTTTTTTTAAAAAAAAAAACAATTTCCTTTGTATATTTCCATTCGTGCCTCGATGTTATTTGGACATGTGTTCATTTGTTTTACCTTTTTGAAAAAAATGAAAATATACATTAAAGAAAATAAGAGGTCGATGTTATTCTTTATTCAGCACGTATACTTATTTTGGCACAGATTATTTCCAAAGAAATGCAAAAAAATTATTATTATTATTATTATTAAAAAAATTATTATTATTTTATTTTATTTTTCTGAGACATGGGCTTCCTTGGTCTGATCAGTATGGGGCTGTGCAGGGGGCTGTTTTTTTGGGGATCATCCTCATGTTGTCGTCATCATCTCCTAATGATCTCTCCTCATCTTTTATGAAGGGATGCCTAACACCAGCGCACGACTGAAGAATGGCAGGAGGGCTCGAAGGCGACACAGAGAAGACCCCGCCAGGAACGAGCTGGTCTCTAGCTCCCTGGAAAGTGCTCAGCAATGCCTGTTAAACCAAGATTATGGGACAGCATTTGTGCACTACCTTCTTGTACTCAACCTTGCACCTATGTTTAAGGACTTTGCTAGGGTAATGATTGTTTACGCTCCGTGGGCTTTCATTACCAACATTCTGCACACATATCCAGCTTCAGTCACGTATGCAGCAGTCTGTTTTCAGTGCTGCAGAATAAATAGATGTCCAGTTTTGGAGAAAAAAAGTATGACATTTCCCTTTTAGGAATCGTTCAGGTTCACTCTCTTCAAATGGACCGAGGAGCTGGACTCTGTGGGCCGCATTCAGGACCTGTTTAACTGTTATGAACAAGCATTGGAACTGTTTCCTGCTGATGAGGTTATTTTAAACAGCATGGGTGAACACCTTTTCAGGTATTATCCACTTATAAAGCATCAACCCATTTGTAATTACAATGCATAATGTAGGTGTAAATCATTTAGATGGGTTATCATCGTGTGATGTGGTTTTCTTCCTTCTCTCGTCCAGAATGGGCTTTAGAGACGAAGCTGCAGGTCATTTCCACAAAGCCTTGAAGCTGAGACCAGACTATCCAGAGGCCAGAGAGAACTTCTACCGGGTGGCGAACTGGTTGGTGGAGCGCTGGCATTTCTTAATGCTCAACGACCACGGGAGGAACCGGAAGTATCAGCAAGCCATTCAGAAGGCTGTGCAGAGTGGCTGCAGCACTGTACTTGACATAGGTACTGGCACTGGGATCCTTGGGTGAGATATTTTCCATGAGAATTTGGAAACATTTTATTCTTTGATTAATGGAGTGAAAATTGAGCTGATCTTTAGCCAATTGAACCCAAACTCTAGTGGAGGCTCTCTGTTTTACTTTTTTGGGTGTTACTCTTCTCATTTTTTTTTTCTTTTCTCTCTGTCAAGTATGTGTGCTAAGAAGGCAGGAGCTGCTGAGGTGTACGCCTGTGAACTGTCCAAGACCATGTATGAACTGGCCTGTGAGGTGATAACAGCCAACGGAATGGATGGTGGCATCAGAGTCCTCCATATGAAGTCTTTGGAGATGGAAGTTCCAAAGGACATCCCACACAGGTACATTCATGTCCTTTTATCTTTGCTCAAGAATGACAGAGTATATATAATGTTTTTCTATTCTCTTCCGTGCTCAGGGTGTCCCTGGTGGTGACAGAGACAGTGGATGCAGGACTTTTTGGAGAGGGCATCATAGAGAGTCTAATTCATGCCTGGCACCACCTGCTGCTACCTCCACAGGTCACTTACATTATTCAACATAACCAGGAATCTGAAGTTTTATTTAAATTGTGTGATATTAAATTTTCAGTGATTTTTGGCACTTAAAATATATTGCCTCTGACATACAGGGTTGGAAAAGCACCTAAAAACTTTAGAGGGACACATGGAGTTTTAAATATTGATGACAGGGCTCTGTCATATTTCACCATTCTGGGTGTTTGCACTGAGAACTACAGGCAACAAAATGTTTCATCTGCTCATAACTTAAGGAAAAAAAAAAAGATCTTCGAGAAAGTTTCACAAAAATATTTTTTCTTGTTCCTAAGAGAGGTGAGAATGAATCCCAGGACCCTTCAGCCACAGGACGAGTCATTCCAGCAGGAGCCACGGTGTTTGGAATGGCTGTCGAATGCTTGGAAATCCGTAGGCATCACAGGTATAGCTCAGGAATCCGGCGGAATTCCTGTAAACAGGCTGTGCGTGTCAGATGAAGTATCATCGGAACAACAATACTGTGATTTCCGACCAAAAGCTAAACTGACAAACAAGAACAAGGTGATTTCTTTTCCAGTCTCAGGACTGGTCTGTGATCGGATCTCTGTTTGTTTCACTGCAGGCTTTGTCTGTCAGACGTTGGCAGTTTGTCCATGGCCGCAGCCGGGGAACTCCGCAGCCCAGTGAGCTGCAGCTCTGAACCGGATGACTCCATGGAGCCTTACACTACCGAGAGACTAAGCAGACTGCCGGGAGGATATAAATCTCTCACGGAGCCGTTCACAGCCCTGAACATAGATTTCAACAACGTGCAGGTGAGCAGAAACTAGGAAGAAGAAGCTAATAAAGCCTCTGCTGGTTACATTCAGCTCATTATATGTCCTTTAATTACGTTATAATTAAGTGATTCTGCTACTATCAATTTAATGTGTTTGCATTTTCTTCATGCATGATATGCACCCCATAATAGAAATCTTATATTCAACGTGCGTCTGTTGCCTCAGGTCAAGCAGAATAATGTATTTCTGAGAAAATGAATTAACCAACCTGACCATATGTCTATCGGTCCCATGGAACAAAAACATTGTTTACCTCTCAGGCTAAAATATCGCACATCAGTGGACACTAATTATTTAATCCAGACCTACAGGGATTGGCGCCTCACTCATAAACTCTGAAATGAACTCTTGGCAGATTTAATCTGCTTGACAGCACAGGTGGGAAAGTTTGTCGATATTCTTTGCAAATATTTATCCACGCTCAAGCAGCGGGCGCTTGTGTGATAATATATCAGTGCTGGGGCTTAAAAACACTGCATTGCGATGCAGTTATGTCGTACTCTGGTTTCCTGCAGGAACTGGAGGGGCTGAGCTCCAGGGAGGTTCAGAGGGTCCGTCTGCCTGTCACTCAGGGGGGGGCGCTGGATGCGTTGGCCGTATGGTTCCAGCTCCATCTGGATGAAGAGAACAGTCTGTCTACCGGACCCCAGGAGGACACCTGCTGGGAGCAAGCGATCTACCCCGTACACAGCACCAAAGGTGATGGAGCTTAATGTTTCAGTTTGATTGATTTTTAGATTAATCAGCACCTCGGTCTGTTGCTTTTCATGGGTTAGGTGTGTTTAGATGAGTGGATATAAAGTTAAGTTTACAGTGCTGAGCTTCTTTTTCCTCATTCCACACTGTTTATCATGCGGTTCCACATCACACCACAAGAGGGCAGCAACTCTCAATGTAGAAATACAAGAGAAAACCAATTTTAGCTGCAGTGATAAAATATCTCAACCAGTACTTGTCATAAATATGCCACATGGAGAGTTTTATTTTTTTTATTTTAAGTCGATCTCTGCATGAAATTATGGTAATTTATTTTAACGACCGTTAAATCACTTCCATACTAAACAGAATCAACACTAACGCCCACCGACATCTGGCTTTTGTCTTCAGTGGGAAAAGACTACAATGGGCATTTTTTTTTCCAGGTTGAGTTATTGTCTTCAGTCTGAGTTGAGTCTGAAAGAGAGAGAGGGAAGGAAACTTTATGAAAAAGGGTACAGGAACATTCTTCCTGATCTCTGTGACATGACACAATCAGTACTGTACATTTTTAACTGTCAATAGTGAGTGAAAGAAAAAGAGATGAGTCACACGATAACAAACACCGAAAATATAGATTAGTATTGAAATTAAGTAAAACACAAATTTTAAGACTTGCAAAAAAACAAAACAAAAAAAACAGCATAAAAGTAAGAATGATATTTGTTCAGAACCCTTTATGTTCTTTCCTCTCCTGTTATGCCAGACCGCTGTCACCTTAATCGGCGCTGGCATGAGGTGACACGTTCCAGTTGTCATTGCGGCACGTCGTCTTTCAGACGGGGCTCAGATACATTTCACGGATACCGGTAATTGGCGAAGGCAGCGTCTTGGGAGCCGTCACCTTTCTCGGCGATCACCGACATCCGTTTCCCCGGTCGCTGTGTGACGTGTGTGCAGTGATCGCCTGTGACACTCTTTAGTGTTCATGAAATTCTTATAAGCGATAAATATGCATTTTTCCCCAAATGCCTCTGACGAGCCGAGCGCTGACATGAAGACACGAACAGATGTTTTCCCTGTAGAAATCAGATCCGTGCCTCATCCCCTCCCTCTGCGCTCCCGGTCCCTTGAATCTCATTTCTCCTTTGGGCTCTATTTCTGTTTCCTTTTTCTTACACCGCTTGCCTTTTTTTTTTTCTGCCACATAAAATCCCCTTAAAGTCAATGTTATTGAGCTCACGCCTTTATCTACCCTCAGACCTACTTAAAAAATTGTAAGCATGACAAACATTTTATTGAAGCCTTCACAAGACTTCTAAGTCACCTTTTTCTTTCCAGGTTTTCTCCTGAAACCTAACGATGAGCTGATCGTTGAAGTGTCTTGCCGAGATGCCTACCTGAGGCTCTGCAGCGTCGCCGTGCTGAGGGACGGGCGAGAACTCTGTTTAAACATGTGTCCGGATACTACGTACGCGGGAAACCCAGGTTCAAATCAGAACTCTGAGGCTGAACTGTGCAGCGCGCTAGCGTGTCTTCAGACTGACCAGAGTCGAATCAAAGACTTCTGCATGCTGGAATGCTCAGAAATGGCTCTCCTGAACAATCACGACTACCATCAGAGCTTTTGCAGAGCTCTAGCCAAACTCATCTCCCAGCTGAAAGTTAAATATCAAAACCAAGTGCAAGGATCGCATATTCGGTCCGAGTCAAGGGACTCGTGCGACCCGTTCTACGTCCTTGACGTGTCAGAGGGCTTCTCTCTGCTCTCCCTCATCGCCGCAGGCCAAGGTAACGTAAAAGCGTACAGCTCCGTAGAAAAGAACAAACAACAGGAAGTCTTGAAGAGACTGGCTCGCTCCAATTGCATCCCGGAACAGCATTTAGAGTTCTGGCTCAACCACGTGGAGGACGAGCGAGGGATGCTGCAAAGGCCGTCCAGAGAGAAGCTGTGGAGCGCCATCATTTTGGACTGCGTAGAGACTTGTGGTCTCATAAGACAGAAGTTAATGGAGAAAGCTACTCTAGCCAGGTGAGGAGAGACCACAGGAGCCTGATTGTCTTTGCTGCACTGAAATTGTAGCGTAAAATATATTTCTACTCTCCACACAAGGTGTTTGCTGGAGGACGGGGGGCGTGTTTTCCCTGAAAAGATCGTGGTTCAGGGGATCCTGGTGGAGTCGGATACGCTGCTGCTTGAAAGCGCCGTTCAGGGTCAGGAGCCAACACTGGGATTCAATATCGCTCCCTTCATCAACCAGTTCACCGTGAGTAGTTGTTGGACATAAAATGTGATGCACTAAATTTGAACTTTTATGTTTTTTGGGTAATCTTTAACAGGCAATTCAAAGGTAAATGTTGCAGCGAAGTCGGTGTGTGGTTCCAACGAGCGTCCTATAAATAGTTATACAACACTGTCCAAACTGAAGGGGTTTTACAAGGAGATGTCCAATGTAAACTTTGACCCCTGCATGATTTTCATGTATTTTATAGTATGTTTTATAGTCCCACATCTGACCAATCGGTGCCTGATTTTGTTTTACCAGCTGACAGTCAGCTGGTATCGATGAGACCCGATGTTGGCCTATAAAAGATGAGGTTTTTTTTCTGCACATAGAACAAAAGATACAACAGTGGTGTAAAAATGGCAAACATAATTTAGCGGGAGTTGTCATTACAGCTCTTGTCCACTAGGGAACAATACATTTTATTTATTTATTCAAAAGTGTTTGTGGGGGGGGGTGCAGGAATGGTTTCTGTCCATCATGCCTCACACACGCAAAATGAATTCATTTATGTTCTTCCAGAACTTCCTGCGCTGAATGTTCAGCTAGATTTCCAATAGTTCACTAGAAATTACACCAAAAAACAAATGAATAAAATAATTCTGTCTTCATAACATAACCAGGTGGGGTTTTTTTTGTACACTCCTCATGGGTGGGTGTTTACACACATCCTTTTGAATTCTCTCTTTATTTGGTCTAGAAATTATCTTTTTTTCCCCCCAGCATCGTGTTTGTGCTCTAATTCCAACGGGTCCCACTCGGGACAGTCGTTAGTTTTAACAGATGTCGTCTTTGAAGCCCTCGGTGGAGGGCACGACTGTCACGCAAGACGCGACACACAATTTGGCCCAAGACATTCCTACCTGAATCCATCAGCACACATTAGATCAAACGCCTCGGAGAGCGGGCGCGGAGGTCTACACAGCTGTGACAGGGAGGAGGAAAGATTCTTTTGTTCTGCTGTAAAGGAAACAGTCACACTTTCTGCGCTGCTGCTTCAGTTTCTCCCTTTGCGCACTTGTCAAGTTTGGAATAGTTTGTGTGGAAGTCTAGTTTCCGACTAGGTGATCATCCATTGACAGTATTAGTTAGATATTAATAAGAATAAAGTGTTGAACTTTTGCACTAAAGTGAAACAAAGTACTCTGGTTTTGCAGGAGAAATCTGTTATCCCTATTTTGAATCTCTTTACCAAAGTTTGGTCTTTTTTTTTCTCCATTTGATAATTCCAAACCTTCCTTTATTTGCTGCTAGCAACTCTCCTGCATCTCTTTATCATTTAGGTACCGGTCCATGTGTTCTTGGATTTTTCCACCCTTGAGTGCAAACATCTCAGTGAGTTTGTGGAGCTGTTTGTTCTGGACCTCATGGACGCCACAGCGAACTACACTGACAGAGAAGTAAAGGTAAGATTAGCTTTAAAGAAAATAAATGAACCAGCCTTTTTCAAAGAACTGCTGTGACTTTTATCCATGCATTGAATTCATTGACTATAGAAAGCCTCCGGCATTTCAAATTGCTGAGTTTCTCCCTGGTACAGAAGAACAGAAATGAATCGGACTCTCTTAGGCACATCTTCTTTAGAAAAACTTCTAATTTACTTCCTGATTTCATTATCTTCTCTTTCCCAATGACCTTTAAGATTATTATAATTAATGCCACAGTTTCCTATTTTCCCAGGTCCAGGCCACCTCTGCTGGCAGAATAACTGCCATTCCCTTCTGGTATCACATCTGCCTGGACCAGGATATCAGTATCACTACCCTCAGCCACAACTCCCACTGGAAGCAGGCGGCTGTTGTCCTGCAGGAGCCCCTGGAGGTGCGAGCGGGAGATTGGGTCCACCTCGCTGTGAAGCTTCACAAGAGCACCATCTCCATCTCAGCCCACACGGAGAATGTACCCGGACCGATGGAGCAATAATATCTTGTATTGTACTTGATGTGTGTTTTATGCCTCAGTCAAGAGGCCAAAAAAAAAAGAGAAATTCATTAAATACAATGTATTTTTCAGATGTCATAGTTTTACTAGTCTTTGGATCTTGGATTGGTTTGAGATTCTTCTCAACAAAAGCATGTAGAATTTGTATCAGTGAATGTTTAACTTATGCTTTTGTTTCAGAATTTAAATTCAAAGACCATTTCTAACTGAATATAAAACATAAGTATAAAGTTATTGCAGCTGTCCATTGCTTATGAACGCAGTTCCTTTGTAAAGATGATGATTTTTTTTTCTTTTACATTTTCATCTTTAATGAAGAGAAAAAGAAAACACCAAATATGGAGTTGATCTGTTTTATTGAGGTTACTCAGATGAAACTACTGTAGATTAAAATGTGCAATGTTTACATCAATTCTAATAATCCTGTCAGTTTCATTTAGAAAAATAAAATCCTGTAAGGCAACATTTTCTAGCTGGACGTGATGCAGATTAATGTTGATTCCATGCATTTTCTGACAAATCGATACCCAACATCGAACACTAATGGAGTCCCAGCACGTATCAACAGAAGATATGACAATAAAAAGTTAACACTGGATAAGTTTTCATCAAAAAAAAAAGATTAATAAGTCCTCTTGGAATAAAACCTGATGCAGAGGAACATGTAGTTGACTGACTTACATAAGGCATCTGAGAAAGGAACTAAATAAAGAGTGAGCTCTACACGATAGAACAGTCAAAACTCAAAATGTACAAATTGTACAGCCTCAAACTTAAATATGTTGTGATGATTAAAACAAAACTTTTCGTACCAACTAAAAACCATTGAGAAATAAAATGAATTAAAGTCACATTATACTGTCAGTTGGGTCACATATTTCCACAAGCAAAGCTTTAACTGACCACCTCATATGTTGCTTTTTTTGCCCCATCCCCCTCCGTACGAACACATTTTCTGCAGACAAAATAACATGATTGTACAACAAATGTGCTTTAGTGTCATAGATTTTCTTCACAAGAGTTTAACGCAAGCAACGTCCTCAAAAGTCCCTGTATGCTGTATGAGATAAAGAGCGAGGAAAACATTTTTATTTTAAAAGTTGCATATCTCTCTTTAAATGAAAGCATTTCCCAGTTCCCATGAACCAAATACAGATCTGGCAGCTCCTACTCACCCCCGTTTTACATTCAGTGCTACAGAAATGGCATGTCATGTCACTGACCAATCATTTCATGCCATAACTTCACAGAACATTCTTGGTGCTGTCACTAGCAGAGGTCCATCTGGTTTTGCATTTACTGGCGGTCACTTACGACTCGGCTGATGTTCCTTTGTTTCATGTCGCCTCAGTGCAGTAGCGAGTGAAAGAAAGAGGCAAAGCTAAGTGGGTCCCGCCCAACCGTGTCTGCTGGATCTGCGGATGACATCACCCTGGCTAGGTGATCACAATGAGATCCGCTTCTGCTGGTTCTTCCATTTGGTTGGTCCTTTCTTCTTCCTCATACTCTTCCTCCCATGTGGCTGAGCTGAGCCCGGCGGGAGCTGACAAAGAGTGAGGCGTGGCAGTTTTGCCCAGACCCTGGTACTGACCTTTGGGTGACACGGGGTTGGATGCTGCCTCTGTGATGGCATCCTGGGAGCATGAGGAGAGCAATCCAGATCGCTCACCATCGTTCTCTCCCTCCCCAAAGTAAGACTTCCTTGGACGGCCCATGACTGTTCTCCCTGTCAATGAGAACAAAAAAGAAAAGACTTAACTCTTTTCTTGATGTTGGAGAATGAGTCATTTATGACACGCAACCGTGGACAGGAGACACCTACCAACATTGCGGACTTGTTCAGAAATGTCCGCTCTGACATCAGAAATGTCCCACATTGCCATGAAAGAATCAAAGCAAGAACCCTCCTCGGCCTCCTGGATGTAAGGCTTGTAGGTGAAGCTGAAGTGATGAGCAATGGCTGCCAGGAACATCTCCACACAGATGATAAAATCCTGAGAGGAAATGGGGACAGTTCTCTTTTTTGCTTGGAACTTTCTCACTTATAAAAACAGTTAAGATGGGAAAGATATTTACAACAAAAACAAAATATATAACTAAGTAGACAGACGTATCATTACCTCTGATAGATCAAAATGAGCAGATTAAGTTATCCTCAACTTCTTACACTTCAACTTACCTGTAAGCCAGTAGCTACAGCCTCCACACTTTGCCAGTCCCATGTCCGTTTCTCTGAGATAACACCGACTTTCACCAGCAAAGCAATCATCACAGCTTGCCTGGAAGAGATTCCGAAAGAACCACACTCAGTGAAATGTCACACTAATATTTACCAGGTATGTAAGTTAAGAGACTGCAAGCATTTCACCATTACACACAGTAAATACAAGCAAAGACAGGCTCAGAAATGAAGTCTGATTTACCAGAAAGAGACAAACACCACCATTTTGACGCACAAAAATTTTCCCACTGGTTTGATTGGACTCAGTTCCTCTCTGAGGGCCCTGTAGAACAGCACCAGGCAGTACATGGCAAACTAGAACAGGAGAAGACAAATCTAGTTCAGAACTTACATCCGTCTTGCGATCATGCAGCCAAATTTAAGAAAAAAATACACTCAGACTCAAAGAACAACGGTAACAATATTACCAGCTGTGACATGTTGTTGAAGATAACCAGGTACGTCCAGGCATTTTTAGAGCTAAAGTTTCCTTCGTCGTAGACTCCGCACAGCTGACAGATCCTGAAGGGAAGAGGACATGGTCACAACAGACATCCACAAAAAATATAATGGAGTTAAAGCTGTGATTAAATCAAATCAACTGCATGAGGAGCTCACTTACAAGGCAATTACGGTCGTGACTGGTCTTACGACCGTGTACTGCAACACTCCCAGTTTGCATCTCAACAGTAAAACCCTGCAGAGGAAACATTTGATTTGAAGGTCTTCTGATGGTTGTGATCAATATGCTGAACGGATTAATCAAGTGCACGGTAAATATGTTTTAGTCACGTTTTGCTTTCTCCGTTTCCTGTAAAACAACGACGACAACAACAACTTACTCTCCCATTGGCCAGGGCGGACAGCAGCAGAGAGGAGGCAGGTGTTTCTGCTGCTCCTGCACCTCCAGCATCAACACCAGGCTAGGATATTGATTTTCCAGGTAGTTAAGCAAGAAGGTCATGAAGTTGTAGATGACATAAGCCTCGTAGCACTCTCTGCATGTGTCCACGTAGATGGCTATACTGGGGTATTTTAATGCAATCCACTGGGAGATGAAAAACAGGGTATGAAGCATTTTAAAAATATATTTGAACTACTGTACATACTGTGGACTATGTGGTGCAGAATGATTCTGTTAGTAGAATATACAACTCACGCTGTCCAAGCTGTAGATTGGGACCATCCATAATATCCTTAAAATTAAAAAAAAATAAAGAAAAAAGAATGTGAAAACACACACCGTTGGTGGACGGTTTCAGAGCTTTTCACGTATGAGATCTTTACCTGATGATAGGTTTCTGAAGCTCCGGTTGGGTGTAGTGAACCAGATGCTGAAGAATACCCCATAATGATATGGGTATGGTCATGAAGACAAATATCCCAGCAATAAACCATGCTTTGTTATGAGTTCCAACCTGTCATTACGTAGAAGGAAGCAGTCAAAGCACTGAATATTTAACACAATGGTGTATTTAAGCTTGGAAACTATAATTTTGTCATGAAAATTGTACTTGTCATAAACAACAAAGCCTTTATTTCATTTAATAATTGTAGGAAGACTTCATTCCAAGAGTCTCACATTAAAAGGAAAAGAAAAATGCAATCAAATTAATAAAATGATAGATATAGATAGATAAGTTAAGAAAACTTGCTTAAACATGTACTAACGTGGGGTGTTTCTGTGCCAAATATGCTCACATGTATTCATCATCATACTATATTTAAGGCTCCCATAAATAAAAAAGTTAGCAGACTGTAAACCGATTAAATGAATAGTTTAAACTGACCTCAGACTTCTGTAGTTCCCAGATGCACAGCGGTAAGACCACTAGCAGTAATAATATGTACAGAACAACCACCAGCGGCCGGATCCACCTTCTCCAGTTCCCGCAGGAACACGGCATCATGACCCCCAGACGCTCCCAGGCCTTTCGCACCGGCCGCAGGCTCAGTGGCACAGTAACAAATGTTGCTAGCACACGATAACACTAACGTTAGCTTCGCATTCTGAAGATTTAAATAGATTACTGCGCCCTAACCAAACCAAGTCGGTAGTGTAAATGTGAATTTCTTCCTTTCCTGATGTTACACGGATCTCGTACAAACGAGGGTGCTGAATAATTACCGGCTCATATGACTCGATTGTACCCAAATGGATTACTCGCGTTAGCTAGTCATGTGTTTCACCATGTAAACAAAGCAGATAATCCTGATCTTGAAAGTGTCCGACTGTCTCACGCAATAAAGTGAAACCTCCGATAAATATATAAACGCACAATCTGTATCAAAGATTACTTAAAACTCTTGTACAAAAGGTTTACAGTGATAAAAGTTTCCTTAAAAGTCATTACTGTACTGTTCAGAGTTACTTCCTGGTGACGTCAAATATTGTCCCGCCTACTATGGAGAACGTGATTGGTGGTAAAGAAAAAAATTAGCCAATCAATGAACAGAGTTCTGTATTCTGTATAGCTCAAAGAAGGTTAGGTCGTTCCGCATTCTCTTCGTACTTTGTTGTTTTGCCAGCAGATGGCAATGTGAATCAACAATTATTAAGACACGTGTTCTACGATCAGTATAGTTTTAAAATGGCAAGACTCAGTCTGACCACACTGTTCTGTCAGGATGTTCTCTCCATTTTGTTCTTTCCTAAACTGTCTTTTATAAATCTCTTGAACTATGTCGTTTTGTTTGGGCCATTGATGGAGTTGTTAGTTGACCTTTACTGGCAAACAAATACAGCTACTCCAGTTTTTCCTATGAATTTCTGGATTATCCGTCTCTTCAAATTTTATTTAGATTACTACAAAAAAATTGTACCCCTTGAAGAAAAGTGATATATATCTTATGTTTGACACCTATGTAGGCATGTGAATTGAAACCACCAAATTCATTCTTTATAATGGAAAAAAAAAAAAAGTCATTACAATTTTAAATTGTTTTAAAATTGAGTCTTTCAAATTTCAAGACCGCAATCAGTTGTTTTGGAACTTCTGACCTATTGGCACCCGCTGCCCACTTCTGCTGTATGTGATCAACAGCAGAAAGTCTGAATCTTAACTTGCAGGTGTTATAACAGCAATTCTCTAATTTATTCTCTTAAATATCCCAGTGGGCCCTGAGACTGTAATATTAATCCTTCTGAATCAATCTAAATGATTATAGCTAAATACTAGTGGCAGTAGCATTTCCCTACTTCTACCTGTGAAGTAGTGGAGCATTATGAGCTTTTTATAGTTTGAAAAGTTTATTATATTACATTAATATATACATTACTTTTCATTATATTGGAAAAATACATTGGCAATCTTGCAATGCCATTTTGCTGAAACAGAGAAAGTCTTCCACAAGCCACATTTGTACAGGACTCCGACCGGTGCGAGTAAAATCGGCACATCTAAGTGCTTCCACGTGCTCCAGCGTATTTATGTCTGTGTGTCTTCTTGTAAAATGAGGGGAGGCAGAATTTTCCTGTTTGCTGCACCATGTCTCCACTGCCCCACAGTCACAGAAATCACTGGTTGTAGCAGGACAGATTGTTCATGAATTTTGAATTGATCCTTTTGGCTTTTATGAATTAGAAATAATCTTCGCCAGAAGTTGTGCAAACGAGTGCCATTGACAGATAGCTTGGAGGGATTGCCGTGCAAAGTGGCAGAACAGGGTATGGGCAGGGTAGTTAAGTATGTGTTGTGTTCAATAGGTCCAAAACATATTTTAGCATAAAGGACATTTTGTCTCACAAAGTAGGGTGAAGTTATGCTGCAACTGCAGAAAGCATCATCTGTAAGTCTTTATAGGATACAATCGGTAAGAATCCATGAACTAACAAGTGCTGTCAGTACATCCTGAGATTTATGTACAATAAAGCCTAATTACAGAAGCAATGAATGAGTCAGAGGTTCCCATAATACTATGCCTATCAAATCCTCCATCAAAACTTTTTTTTGCCTGAAAGTAATCTCCAATCTATTAATTATTTCCACTGTTTTAATAGTATATAAAGATGTTTTAGATCAATATTAATCTTCACAGTTAAAACATAAAAGAAGCTGAGGTCCTCCCAGTCCCAGTACATTCTGTACAGTGGTTCTGTGCTGAAATACGTAATGCAGAAATATATTGTTATGACCCCTCCAGTCACACTTTACTGCCCTGCTGTTCCTGAGATCCAGATCCAGAGGCTGGATCTGAATGTCCGATGTGTCGTCTGGTGGAGCTCTCCTCTTCCCACTCGTCTTTAGGTTTTCAGCTCTTGCTTCCTTTTTCTCTGCAGCACAAGACCCGTGCTTCTTTAACTCCCAACAATAGTTCAGTTCTGATGAAAGTTCAGTCAGGAAGCACTTTTGTTTGCATCCTGTCTTTCACACCCCTCATTCATGCTCAGCATCAAATTCTTGCTTTTGGTGAATGTCGATTGAGAGATAAGCTCTTCTCATCAAATGGTAATATCCATCCAATAGCTTTCTGTCATCTTTTTAAATAACTTTACTTTGTAAAGATATTTAAAGTTTTTTTTTCTGTCTCTTGAGTTCATTCGTGCTGTTGTTGTGTGGACCCCTAAACATTCCAGACAGAGTTCAGCAATGGACTTTATTTCCCCCGCAGGGTTAGGACTCTGGGTCCACTCTGCTTGGTTGATAATGCAGCCTTGGTGTCATCAAACTCAGTCACGTTCACTGTAGGTCAGGGAATAAACTCTGATAACTGTTTATGTGACATCAACAGAGAGACACATCTTAATCACTGTAATTTCTTTACACCACATATATAATGAAAAAGCTTTACTGTGTATTCTTAGTTTTATAAAAGGTAGGAAAAAATAATAAAAGTAGGAAAGACTGTGATGCAGAGCTTCTGTGATATGCACTATGCTTTAGAAACAATCTTAAAAAAACACGCTTGAAGGTGAAACTAAAACATAAAAAGCTTTTATAAAGAAAAGAAAAAAGGAAGGAATTCTTTGCTTCCACTCATTTTTCTCATTGTGTTTACTGTTATATTGTATGGATTTTGCTTAAAAAAACAAAAAAACAACAACTTTAACACAACTGACCCTGAAACGGTGGTTTGTCTTGTGAAGTACCTTTCCATGTTGATTAGTGTTGAACATATTTACTGTATCAACAAGGAAATCTGGATGAGCTTTGTGTGGAAAAGCTCTTTAGACCCTTGAGATCTTTTGTTATTTGTTTTTGAGTTTAATTCAATTCAGTTCTGGCAGGAAGCAAGGTTCCCACCGAAGTCAGCAGAGCTCTGTCTTACCCAAACGCCCTGGCTCACACCCTCTCTTTCCCCTCTTTCCCTCCTGACTTCTTAAAAGTTACTGGAACCTGAATGCAATATGATTTCATGTAAGGAATATGAACCAGTTTCATATAGTTTATGACCCGGCTGAGACTTATCACCGTCCGGCTGAAACAAATAACAGTCCAACAGCTAGACAGCCGCCGCAATCTTCTGTTGCTTTTGGGCATTTTTCAACTTTGTGTATTAGGATTACATGGGTCTGCTAATTGTCTCTCTTTTCAGAGACAGAGTGTAACTAATCTTTAGTTAATGGCACTTTCATTGGAAAGAAGTCTTTTAATGGTGAGAAGCTGCCACAGACACTCCACACTCATTTTTATTTAATGGATTCTGTCAAACATGGTTTGCACATTAATCAAATGCATCTTAAATTAGTGTCACTCCATTTACAGCAAATTTGTTTTACTTATGACCTTTATGACATCGTTTATAAGAAACCAGAGACCGGTCATATGAAAGCTTTAAAAAAAAAAAATTTAAATAAGAGATCGTAAAAGGTTGTTTTCCTCGACCTCTTTTGGCAACACAGATGAGAAGAGAGTTATATGTATCAAATTCCCACCGTCCGATCTGTTCACATCCTGTCCGCTGACATTAGCAACCCTTAGGGCTCAGTTGCCAAGCAGGTCACAGTGTGCTTGAAATCACTCCCAGACGCCTTGTTCTCACTGACGCAAATGAAAAACAGAAGGGGCCTCCTTGACTTCCCTGAGAAACCAATATTATTATGATGGTAAAATAAATCTCCTTGCTCCGTGGAGTGGATGGAATGGAAAATTGTCAGTGGAAAGTGATTTATTTGGTATGAGCAGAAGCATTAATATGAGGTTAACATGTTAAATAAATCACATACAAATATATGAATTCCATTTTCTTACAGGATGTTCGTGAATTGCTTCGATTCATAGTGGTAAAATAATGCCATACACAAACCGTCTCCTCTGTACACAAGTGTGCAAAAACACTCCAACCAAAGTGTGAGCAAATTATACACACAGGGGTCACACACATGCTAGCGTGTCATCCAAAAACACAGGTTTACATGTATTCACATATCAAATAGTAAGGCAGTGCAAATGTTTGTGGTGTCTGAATATGGCTTCCAAAATATAAAGAATAGTTTGAATAGTTTTTTTTAGCTTTTGCCATATTTCTGGCTAAGCTACAGTCAATCATATTTATTGTACAGACATGAGTGTGGTTCCAGCCTCACCATCTAACTTCCGGAAAGTCAAACTAGTCCTGCAGTATTTGAAGCTCCTACCAACACCAGTAAACCTGTTTTCCTCCGTCATTACACAGGTAATGTTGTCCGAGTAAAATACGTATTGTTACTGCAAAATAACACTTTATAAAAGTGGACACTAAATATGTATATATAATGTATATAATGTAAATATTCCATGGGTGATGCAGGCTTAAAAGAAACAACTATTGTTGGTTATTCACAGTATAAAGAAAAAAGGAAAAACCTTCCTGTCCATTTAGGTCTGTAGTTATACCAGAGATCACTGCTTTGACTTGTGCTTTGGAAATACAGAGTTGTATCTGCTCTAAAACCAATAACCCGATGTTGTATTTGTGCCTGGCATATTTTGGCTTATTCTGAGTCATGAAAACTTGCTTTTACATAAATCCAAACTTCTGATGCGTGATCAAGAAGTTTGGAAGTCTGTGAATCTTCATGACCTTAACCAGAAATTTCCTTTTGTTCCTGAATCATTTGGGTTTGGATAAATCCCAGAACGTGTGATCCAAACAGGAAACAAACATTCCAATACATGATGACTAAGAGCAAAATCCACCTCTCCCAAGTTTAATGGAAAATTAATTGTTGCTCAAGTTAGTAACATGCTTTCCTGTTTTCCACCATCAATGAGTACTGAGTACTCCTGGGGACAACGCATACCCACATTCTCATCTCCCATCATTCCCTCTGACAGCAGGCAGTCTCCTTTTTTTCCTTCCTGCAGCTTTGTGAATCCTTCCCAGATGTGTTGCCCTTTAAAGGATTAGCACGCTTGGCTACTGATTAAAAGTAATTTATTGTCATTGTTCAGCTGCTTCCTGTCTGACAGTCCTCCTCTTCATCACCCTCTTCTTCTCTCACACTACAGCATCGCTGTCCTTGGTTGCGGGAATTGAAGAAGTTTGTTTTAGGACATTTTGCCTGCTGAGCGGATGGGGCATTTTCAGAGGGCCAAACATCACAACCATTGTTCATTCCTTCCTTCCACTTCCTGATCCAACTCTGTCAGGACCATATATTGCTTCAGCTGTCCTAAGGATGTGCACGTCTTCTCTGAAAAAGTACTTTTTGATGTATAGCTATTTTAGGGTGAGTATTGTTTGCACGTAAAAGCTGCTGGGTTTGTGCTTGAATAGATTCCCCAGGCCAGAGATCAGTCGCTGTCTTTCCTGATGCTGCGGTCGGTGTGGAGGTTGTTGGGCTCCGGGCTTTTGCACTGGATGCTGGTACCGTTCATGGGTCCGATGCTGCTCAGCTGGTTGTCCGAGTAGCACCAGCAGCACAAACATGACTTTAAGAGTATGTAGAGAAAGAAGAGAAAATTATTCAAAGGAATAGATTCACATTTGTGGCTTAGAGTTTTGATGTGTGTTTATATACAGGAAGGATATAGGTAGCTAAATTTAGCACGAAAACAGCGTGGCAAATTTTGTAACACGTAAAATAGATCCTCTGGCTGGTGCCTCTAAAATGTGCAGCCTAACACATAATTGTTGAATTCATAAAAATGTCAAATCGGACTAATCATGTAGATTTTTAGTTTATTTTTCTTTTACTTTAAGCAAAATCCAGGTTGCCTGCTTTATGCTGTTTTCAGTGCTCAATGTAATGCTAAACAAAGAGGATGAGTTCCTGTCCATAGATTCACATGCAACAGACAAATATGAGATTAATCAGTATTGCAACTCTTTCTGAGAAATAAATTATATTTATTTTCCAAAATATCAGACTGTGGTGTTAGTATAACCATTTCTACCAAATAAGTTTTTCCGTATAGCTATTCTCCAGTTTGCTGCTCCACAGCCTGCACATAACCCTGTCAACGGGTAAACTGGAGGCATGGTTTATCTCCAGCTTGGGCCCTTCTGACATTTGCAGTGTGTGACCTCAGCTATAAAGTGAATACATAAATCACCAGGCTGCTTTTACATGTAGGAGCATGGAATGCCATAATCGTCACAGAGTCTGTGTCAGGGACATAGGCCTGAAGTTCAGTGTTTGCTTTACTGGTTGGGCTAATCAGAAGTGTGTGTGTGCAAAAAAGATGGAGAGAGAGTGAGAGTGAGAGAGGGTGGGGCAAAGGGAGAGAGAGAAAACATGAGTTTTAACATCCGTCTATTGTGGGGACCGTCTTTACCTTGAAGCAGTTTTTAAACTTCTTGCTGACAAAGTAGAGAATGATGGGGTTTATGCAGGAGTTGATTGTTGCAAGGTTGATGCTAAAATAATCCATGACCAACAGGAAACTGAAAATGGAGAAAGTATTATGATTATTGTTATTTTCTTGGACAACATTGACCTATTTGGAAGCAATTTCCACAACAAGTAAAGTTAAAAATTTCCAACAAATGAAACCTTTTTTTTCCTGGCATTTAAGTAAAAAAAAACAAAACTCAATCTACTATTGATCAGGATATATTTTCCTAATCTGTTCAAAGGGCGTAATTTATTCCACATATAAAGTATGAATATCGAACTCACAGAAGTCCAGCCTCTTCCTCTATAAGTATCTAAATGTGTAAGAGCTCATCCTACTGGAAACTCACTTGAGCAGCTCGCAGCGCATCGTGTCGTTCTGGTAATAAACAGTCTTCTTCAGGATTCTGCTGAGGTGCAGGGGGAACCAACACAGGCCGAAGATGAGGACGAGGCAGAAGACGGCCTTCGCCACCTCCCTCCTCTGGAGCGAGTTTGGTTCCACCATTAGAGAGGAGATGGAAGAGTTTGTGTGACGGGGGTTTTAGAGGTTAAATCCATGCAATAAACACTGCTGGCTGAGTCAACGTAGATTCATTTTCACTCCCACACACAGCTGGCGCTTGGGAAAATGTCTTATTACAAATATTCCTCACTGTGATGTAAACACAGACCATTATGCAGGTTTATCAGCGTTAAAGGCCAGTTAGAAATACATTATTCAGACCTGTTTGAGGTGCTCGCTGAGGGCTATCCGAAGGCTGCCGTTCCTGTGGTTGAGCATCTCGCAAGTCATCAGCGTGTAGAACACGGCAGTGCACGCCAGAGGTAGACAGAAGTAGAAGCCAAACAACCACCAGTCCTTGGCATCTCTGTAGAACTGTGAGCACGCATGTGAAAACAGGAAATCACATTTAATTATCAGCGTAAGCTTGAAAGATGATCTTGATCTTTCTTTTTAACTTTTAACATACATACATACAATATCATTTCACTTTGATTCTCGCAATAATTCCCACACTTCTGTAAGTGAACATGTGTGCTTTATGTTATGCAGCAGAACTACTTCTGGCCCATCTGGCTCTTAAAAACAGAAGCGTACAAATCAATAATACCACAATTTCAAAATTCCACTAACCCACGCCTATCCCATGATTTCCACTCAGAGCAAAAACAGAAGTGTTAAAGCACATCCACTCTTTTTTTGGTCTCGTGCTGAGTTTCAAAGTAGTGTTGCACAATTTGGTGTTGTTGTTAAATTTGCTGCTAAGATGTTAGATTTGCTCAGACATCAGGAAAGGTTTGCAGAAATTTGAGGGAGATTACTCCAGCTTTTAACATATGGGATCAATGTGCACATATGGCTCACCTTGAGGTACCGGATTACAGGCCTCAGTAATTGCACTTGGCCTGCAATCAATTATGTGCTTCAAGGATGCAAACGAAATCCACAGTCCCTTGGGACTCTCTTTCATTTTGGGAGGAGTGAAACTTAAGCATCGGTTTTCTTCACAACTGGGATGATATCCTATTTTTCCAATGTTCTGCCCAATGATTCATTTTGATGTTGCCCTAATGCATTAAAATGCCTTATATTGCATTATATTTCCCTGTAAACAAAGTAAGTCTGATAAATTAAAAGCACCCAATGACTCTAGAAACAAAAACACGCTTCTTGAAAACAGTGGAAATATTGGCTGACCTTGCATCTTTACATTGACTAGTCTCTCTGCAGGTGGCTTCTATCCATGTTTTGTCTCTTTATTTCAAAAGTCATATCCCTTTCTGTACAACTATCTTGACACAAAGTACCATACAGCACATCTTGGCCTCGGTGAAAGCAAAATATTGGAAGAATGAAGCACTTGGAGGCAATTTTCTAATCTGCAAAAATGATAAGAAAACGATGACAGCGTACCAGCATGAAATCTGTCTTGGGATTGAGCATGCACGTCCGAAATGTTTGGTTCCTGTAATTGAAGACGACGATGTCGAAGCCAATGGCCTCTGGTATTGCCAGGAAGAGCGACAGCATCCAAATGGACACAATCTCAACGATGGTCAACAGAGGGATGCCCACCCCCTGAACTCTGCTCCAGGACGCCACGGCCCTGTACCTGTGAAGGAAGAACGTAGAGTTAAAGATGGGATGGATTAGGAATATGAAATTGATTGGATTAATTAATTACTGTTTACTGTAATTATTATTAAATAGACATTTTAGTCAATTCATCATTTTTTTTCGTCTCTCCTGACTGACAAAGCCAACATTTCCTTTATTCATGGCATCACACCAAACACAACAAACTGCTCAGTCAGCAAAGACGATCGAAATCTTATGAATTCATGAGGCGAGACAATCAATTGTTTATTTTAAATATCTAATATTTATATTTTTGTGAAGCCTCCAACCAGACCGGCCCATGTTGGCAGAGGGGTCTGTCTGTTGTTGGCTTGTGTTTCCCATGCTCACAATATTTGTTTGCTTGTTTGTTTCATTAATGGAAACCACTTGTCGAAATGTTTTAGTAAAAACCTACATCAAGATTTTATGGCAAAAACAATATATTTTTCATGACGCATTTGAATTTCTCTGTTGAACAACATGGCGGCATTTATATTTTACTAAGCGGTTATGTATCCACCTTTTTCTCTTCTCCAACAATAAAACGATGCAGAAGAGTCTCAAGACTTTTCCTGACACACACATACACACACACACATACACACACACACATACACACACACAGATAAGCTACATTTCCTGGAGACAAATGGAGAACACAACCATGCAGACTCTCTTTTGCTCAAAGAGGACATTGACTACGTCTGCCAAGTTGGACCTTGGAGCCCAGTCGGAGCAGGCAGGCCTCTTATCTCTCAAGTTGAGTCTAGTGCAAAAAGTGAGATGACTCTCAGTTTCACAATCATCATTTATTCATCAGGGAATTTCTGTTAAGGTGCTATTAAAAAGTACTCACCAATCCAGTATGCTATACCTGCTATGTGGACGGTGGTTTTCTGACATCACTGCAGAACATTTACTGCATGTACCGATACACACTTAATGAATGTCTCAAAATAGTTCCATTAAAGAAGCAAATCATATCTTATAGTGGGCCTCCATCACCAACGCAACAACAACAACAAAAGGAAAAGGATCCCAGTGGGGGGGCGAATATTGACTGAGTACTTCCCTGTAAGTGATCGTCAGCCCATCTCACCAGATCTTTACAAATCAAAACACCGATTCTTTTGTGAAACCAAATGGGTTTGATTTTATTTCCCCTCATCAAAGGTGGTAAAATTGACGCTGCTTTTCAAACGATGATGAATATATAAAACCTGCTACCAGTGATACTAAACTATAATAGATGTCCGTCTAATAATGTCAAGCAGCACCGACCTGTCCACACTGAGGGCCCACAGGTTGAGAACTGTGATGCCCACAGAGGCTTTCTGCAGGAAGGGCACCAGCTTACACAGAAAGAGGCCGAAGGGGCTGTCGTCGAAAGGCCAGCGCGAGGCCAGGAGCTGGAGGAAGAAAAAAAACAAAACCCATCGTCATAAAGAGACTTAAACTTAATTTTAAAGTCTTCATCACGTGAATTGCTGTTTAGCTTGACGTCAGTATGATTTTGACGATTTTCATTGAGTTGCTTGTTTTATCAGTCAGTTCTAGTTTCACTTTAGAGGCAGAAACAGAGACGTTGTTAAATTCCGTGTAAGGCAAGTGAAATAAAAGGCAGAGTTTATCCTGACATAAACCATATGGAACCCGTCAGCTGACAAATCCTCACGCAGGGTTTGCAAAGCTTTTACGTGCCCTGGAAATAAAAACAAGAATAACTCACTATTATCTCTGAGCGGTTTCCACAACCTCTTATAATATTACTTCCTCTGGGAAAGAAAGCCATAGGCGTGTGAGTTTGAAGCCTTTTGTTTCAATCACAGTGGATATGGCCCCTTTCCCTCCAGTGAGGTGTAACGTATGTGAAACCTATTTCTCAGAGCTGAAACTAAAGGAAGAACTTCCCTTCTCTTCCTGGACGCTATTGTTTCCTTGTGCCGCTGAGGTTTCCCAGGAGCGCTGAAGAGCAGCGGACAGGAAAGGAGTCCTCGTCACAGTTTTCAGTCGACAAGTACGCGATTATTTTTAGGACCGTCGCAGCCTTGTGGATGCGTACGTGGGGCTTCAGCATGTTTCCAACAGTCTAAACATGGATTGTACTTTCTTTGCACATGAACAGTTCCCCCAGTGAAGGTTCTTCTGACCTCAAATCCCCAGTTAATACTTCCAAGGTTACATTCTCCTTTTTCACTTGTAGAAATGGGTTGATTGATCACCCAGCTTTGCCACCGCACTTAATTGCTATACAACATATGACTCTGTTTACTCATGTAAATCGACAGCAGACAGGAGTCCTAAACATAATCTGTCATACTTTAACGCTTCACATTTCAAAGACTCAAACCCAGAGGTAAACAAAACGTGTACAAACAGAACTGAAAGCACAAACAGACTGATGAGACAATTTACTGCTACCTTTTGATCTGATACTGTTAAAATTTTGATTGTCTGAATACAAGAAATGCTCACAAACACAAGAATAAAATAATCTTTTTATTTTAATTGGAACCATCTGAGAGCTAAAACGACTGGTGTATATATTTTTAGGCTCACTTATTTGGAATAGAATATTTAAGGAAGGGCTTTTGATAAAGAAGTTCAAAACTCCACAAGTGATTCATTACATGCGGAGCACCAATTTCTCATAAAAAAAGAAAAAAAACAACAACTTTGAGATAAGGCTTGTGACTAATGTGCCAGGTCAGAACAAGGCCAGGAGGATGTGCGACTACAGCTTGATTCCCATGTTTATTTAAACAAGTCATATCCCTGAACCTCTCATCACTAATCTGCTCACACGAGGACGATAACGCCGAAATGATTACACTTTCCCGTATATTTGCGCACTCTCTGCCACTCCCCCCTTTCTCTCCCCCCCTCCCATTTCTACCCTTGTAATACTTCATCTCAGCAAGTCGCCTCCATTGCGGCCACATTTTATCATGTCACTGTACGGAAACGAAAATAAGAACGCAAAACTGCCTTAGAATGGGAAGAAAAATGTACCTTGTAGACATTGATGGGTAAATCAATGATTATGTACATGAGGTCACCCAGGGCCAGACTGGCGATGAGGGCGTTCGGCCCGTTCCTCATGCACTTGTGCTGGTATATAATCCTCAGGAGCGCCGCGTTGCCGACCAAACCGACCACGAACACCAAAGTGGAAATTGCGGTGTTGATATACTTAAAATAGTTCTTAATGGTGGTTGCTGTGATGCACATGGGAGCTGGGACTGGCCTCTTTGAGACAGTTTGATTTGCAGAGACCACAGGTTGTGCATCGACCCCTGGGGGCCCCTGGCGGACTTCAGGCCACGCACTGGGGCTGACCGTGCTGTAGAAACTTGGAGACTGGAGGGTGGAGTGGACCAGAACACCGGGGAGAGGATCCTTCTCTGCTTCAGCTCTGTATATCTGGCACATTCCTCTGGCTGCCATACACGCCATGAGAACTAGCATATGCACAGTCGGGCCCCCCATGATGGAAAGATACGTTAAATTTGCTGATTGAAAGACGGTCTTGATGTATCACTGGAGGGAAAAGAAAATCATACTTTTCAGGCAACATGTGGGGGGGAAAAAAAAAAACAATAAGCAAAACAACTTTTTTCCAAATGGGATAAGTTAAATAAAGATCCGCGAGGGAGTAAAATAAACTTGAAAAATGTTTTGACAAGGTCGCGCATATGGGAGACACCAGGGCTAATTACAGCCAGTGAGTTATGGATGAGGCATCAGCAGAGCGCGCTGGACATCTTGTCTGTTCTCTGTAATTCCTGGAAGAAGCAGCTACTGGTTATATCTCTGTGTCAATAATACTGGAGCCACACAGTGAGGCTTTGCATCCTCTTATTCTCACAGCAAGCCCTTGGCAAATGTTTAGAGTGATTTTGCCTGTTTTCTTGCTTCTTCCTTCTGTTTCTAATTTAGAGAGGTTTAGACAAGCACTTTGCAAAAATAATAACTTCTTTAAAGTGCTGCAGCTCTTATTTCCAGTTGAAAACTTTATATTAAATAAAGAATCTGAGGTCAGAATCTGAGTCCTTTGGTTTTCTTCTGATTTACTGTGTCAAGCATATCTGTACATACAGTATCTTCACATTAAAAAGGAACAGCAACTAAGTTTCTGGACAAAATCAGGGTATCTCATTCTGTAAATCTCCTGGTAAAGAGCAGATAAAGTTTCAAACTGTCAGATCGAAGCCCTTTTCATCGTGTCACAGCACAGGCAACTCTTCTAGCCCAGAGTTGTTCCTGTTCAAAGTCCCAGCTGTCACCAAGTACACAAAGAACTATTTAGCAGCCAGCCCTTCAAGTAGCATCACAGTTTAGCATCAGCATGACACTGCTGGGATCTGTGACAGCATGCAAACTGATCCAGGCATAAATAATAAATATGTTTGGTTTTCACCTACCTCTTCTAAAATGTCTGCCTGGCCCCCTTGGAAACCGTCAGGCAAACTTTCGGCTAAAGCCCCCAGACATCTGTATCACATCACATGAGTAATTAACGCACTATCAAAGCTGCAGCGTATCCCACTTGGTTTGAGCAATGCACCCGTCTGCTCCGAGGTGCCTTCACATTATGGCTCAGAGTTTCCTGTGGAGAGTTTGCAGCATGTCTGAGTGTGTGTGTATGTGTCTGCTGTGTATGTGTGTGTGCATGCATGTGTGTGTGTGTGTGTGTGTCAGAGCACCAGTGAAACACTTTGACTGGGTGGGATAGTCAATCTCCACCTCCCTTTGGTAACAGACTGGGCCCCCCTTTTGGAAACATCACTCCCCTTTCTCCTATGTCTCAGAGGCTGACAGTCATCTCCAAGGCAGTGTAACACACACACACACACACACACACACACACACACACACACACACACACACATGGGGCAGGGGCATCTGGGAGCCCAACACCCTTCCAATCTGCCCCTTTTGCTTAAATCCCTCCTACCCCCTCTTTGAATACCTCCCCACCTCACATTGTGTCTTGTATACATTACATGTAACTGTTTCCTCACAGGAGGGGCAGCACAGATTAGATGGAAACGAGGAAGCACGAGGAAGTCAGTGTCCATGTTGTGATGCTTTGTGTTCCTTAATTTGTGAGAGGGAAACGGAGGCAGGAAGTGGGAGGCAACCACCAGCCGGCTGCAACTTTTACAGACTAACCGCTGTCTGGGTGGTCGGACCACATCACTTTTTTTTTTTTTTTTTTAGCTCATTAACTTCACGTTCACGGTTGTTATAAAGGTTTCTATTCACTCACCATTGTGCAGTAAATTATAAGGAAGAGGGAAGCAGCAACGTCTGCACGAACAGTCCCTTCAATTCCGCGGCAATTACAAAATGTCAAACTGCGTTTCAAAAAAACAACAACAAAAAACACAACAGCATCCCAAACAAATGCCTGTTTGGGATGCTGTCTTCTCCTCTCATGCCCGATTAAGAGGAGAAGACGGTTCAATGTCAGGAGAGAAGAGTGGTTCGACTTCAGTGTCCATTATGGATTCCAAAATGGACCATTTATCATGATGTGTGCTGAGAGCAGGAAGAGGCCGATCAAAGTCACCACAATCATTCTTTCCCGCTGACAAAGTGCTGACACAGCAACTTCTTAGAGGTGAAAGCTGCCTAATTAACTACTTTTTAAAGTAAATCTAAAAGTACATCAACACCTAAAAGGTTGTGCTGGTCAAAAAAAGAAAGAAAGAAATAGGAAATGGCCTTCTACATGTACGGATATTAGCCTGAACATTGATTTTTTATTTTTTTTAAAATTTGTGACAATATGATATTATCTATAGCAAAATAATGTAAACATATCATACTCCTAAGTTGCAGACTTGTAGATTCATGAAATAGATGTTGTAAAAATAAGAAATACATCTTCAACTGAGACAATGCATGATGAAATAAAGAGAAATATGTGGCGCTCTTCCGTAATTACATACATGTGCATACACAACACACATAAATACAAACATGCTCTGATTGGCTGTTTAACTGTTACTCTCTAAGTGCTTTTCTTGAATATCCTGTGAGACGCCTTCCTTGTGATTTTCTAATCCTTTATTACGTTTTTTCTATGAGGCATTTGTTACTTTCAAATTTGTGTGAAGCGTCAACCACAACATTTTGTCTTTGTTGGTTATTATGTCATCCAAAAGAAATAGCAGTAAAATAATAAAAATTAAAATAATAAAAAGATAGAATTTTTTTTTTTTTTTTTTTACAGTTTTGTACTCAACCTTTAAAGCTTCCATCCAGATGATAGGTTGCGTGTTTAAGATTAATTTGCAGGTACTTTACCTAAAATTAAATGTGATTTAATTGGGTAATGCCAATATTTACAACCATTTAAAATTAAAGGGCTCGTGTTTTCTTTAATTGTAGTCATAAATTTATGATGGCTTCTGAATTAGTTATGGTCAGCAGTGGCGAATATTTAATTTATTGGAATGTGATTTGCTGACGGCGTCTGATTTCTTACCTCACCCCCCCCCTTTTTTTTTTCTCCCAAGTCCCTTGATTGTTGGCAGCTTCTATGACATTTTAACTTTTGAGGGTTATAGAGTCTTTGTTAGTAAATCCATTAATATATAAATGATGAAACCTTTACCTGCTCCCAGTTGCTTTGGCTTTCATGTTGTTGTTGTGTTGTTGTTTGGATCGCAATCAGGTATTAATGCCATTCTGTCTGAACTCAAAGATGGCAGGCTGCCTGGTAATTCATATGCTTGTTCTCTGATGGCATCTGTCGAAGTGTGCTCTCTGCATATTGGTACATACCCTATGGGAAATTTCAATCCAGCCCTAGACTGAGTGGGTTGTAAGCAATTTCTTAACTGGGACACTTGCGCGAAAACAGAAAGAACAGAAAGAGACATGCAGGGAGAGAAAGGGAGATAGGGAAAAGGAGAGAGAGAGCAAGTTTGAGGCCAATTCTACTGTGTCAAGCAGTGACAGAGTGAAGAGTGTTCAGTATACCGCCTGGCTTTATTAATTTGGGACATATGGCTCACACAAACAAAAAGTTACAGCATGAGAGAAAAAAAAAGTGAATATTAATGAAGGATTTTCCATAACAGCCTGATTAGTTTCAACACTTTCCCTTCATCTGAAATGAATCAATCTAATATTCAACAGATAATTCGAAGGAGGGAACCTTTGTCAAAGCGGTAATCTGAAGATGTGAGCCGGTGGAGGAGTTCCATAGAAGTATTTTGGCCTGCAATCTTCTACACTGATGGTTTTGTGGCATCTGAAGGTGTAGGGTTAACGATAACTGACAGGAGGTTATCTTTTGAACAACTTCCTCGTGATACGTTAGCAGAAACAGCTAATTTGGGCTCTTGGAACGTTCAGCTGAGTGTCTTTGGAACTGTGTTTTCCTCAAGACTCCAAGTCATAAGAAATAAAGCAAGACATTGATCAAAACTGTCTCCGTTAAAATTCTTATTTATAGATAAAATAACAAAAACTCAGCCAAAGGTCGAATTCCAGCAATGCGTACATGTTATTATTTTCTAGTACAAATGAATCTTCCTCAAAGTTGAAGAGAAGAGAACTCACGACAGATTTTCTGCTACTCCAACTGAAGGTTTAAGTTAATATAAGACACAAAGTGTATCCTTTAAGTGTAATCATTTGTGCATTTTTCCCCCCACAAAAAGAAACAGAATGCTGTCAGAACATTGTGCACCTGAACATGTGAAATCCACACTGCTTCATATCTCTGAGCTGTCATCCAATCAGAAACCACCAACCACCTCCAAGTACCGACCCAGTCTTATTATCAACAGCTGAAATCAGGAAGTGATAAAGCTGTAAATAGATTTAGAAAGTGACTGTGATTCATTGTGCGGAATAAAAGGAATGCATCTTTGGATATATATATAAGAAAAACAAGATGCATGCACAGCAAAGTCCTAATATGTCGAGAGGCTGATTCTTCTTTGTGGATTCTGTTGTGAAATCAATTCCAGGGACATTACAAAGGTTGGAACAGATGTGGAATGTGCAAAGCACACATTTGAGGAATCTGATGTAAACAGGTTAATAGGTAATGGGTGAAAACATCATGATGGAGCTAAAGTATGATTATAATGACGGAACAAGGTTTCATTTTCAAAAAAATTCCATTTTTATCCGTGTTTCACAAATATAGGAATTTTGCTACTAAACAGAAAAACTGATCAAAAAACTAAACAGTGCTCCTAGTCATTAGTCCATGCTGCAAAACTGTTTCCATTAACTCATCAAACTTAATTCTTATAATGCTACCATGCTCAACACAGAGCTTTCAGATGACCGGGTAACAGATAGTGGAGTCTTTGACATGGTACTTACAGCCTGGACACATTCCTGCTTTCAATCTGGCTCTTGTCAGACAAGACCTTAAATACGCTGATAAAGGCAAGAGTCTGAGCCCATCGCACTTTGCTCCCATATCAGAAAGCCCACGAGTGCTGGAAATGTCTGGGATATTATTAACTCTCAACTTTGTTCTGCACAGAAAATCACCTCTAAATCAGGAATTTCATGCAATGCTTTTTTTAAATTTTTTTAAATGTATATATCTGTGTGCGCTTCCTGCAAGAATGTCTAAATGATGTGATGATGTTCAGACGTTCACTTTAGGTAGTTCACGTCTGAAACACATCTGTGGATGATTTGAATGTGGCATGTTACTTGTAAACACAGCTGGGAAGACCAAGTGGCTCGAACTCAGGATAACAAACCTCAGCCAAAGCGAGGCTGATTGGGTTTCCTCCTTGAACTTCCAGATGCTCCTCTGTAAAGGCTCATTAGCCGATGGAGGTACGAGAAAACAATCCCGTCATATTATGCTTTATAACTACATGCATGCTTTTTTAGTCTATTACCACCAGCTCCAGAGCTGGGGAGATTAGACATGTCTGTTAGATTAAAATATTGTTGTTTTTAGCTGCAGCTGGCTGAGATATTGTTAAGAAGCATTCTTGCACATTACTGGCTGCTACTTGACGTGTGCGTAGCATGTGCTGGCAGTTGTCCTGCCTTCTTTTAATGGTCTGCATGCTTTCCTTTCAATCTATTCCCAACTGGCTATCACATCCAGTTGCTATTTTGATTGGACCAACCCCCCCCCCCCCATCCCTCAAGAACACTTAATCCCTCCACTTACCATCCTTCATTACTTGCAGTGTTTTTTTTTTCTACCTTTGATGTTTGAGCATTGGCCCCATTCATATTCATTTATGACTATTGGAAGTAATGTTACGTCTGCACGCTAATGGTCAGCAATCAGTACAAAAGCACTGATCTGAAAGCAGTTCTATTTCTGCTTCACGACTACATAATAAGAGAGGATAATTCTTCAACTCCAAATTCAAGGAAATATCAGATCATTAAACACGTTTTAAATTTAGCCAATTATTGTCCTGAACTCCTCCCACATGAGTGTTTTGAGCTAAAAGTAACTGTCACACATAATTCCACTAAAACCCGCCACACACAGATTATTAAATTTCTATTGTTGTATTATAACAAGCTAATAACAAAAAATCTTGTCTAAGCTGTTAACCATTTAAGTCTATTTATAACACCGGCATAAACATTGTATAGCTAGCACCTGTCGGTGTTGAAACATGTCACTGAAAGCAGCTGAGTAATCATCAAAAAGAAGTATTTAAATAACAAGGAAAACATTGCAGTGTTTATCTCAAATGTAAGATAAAATACTAATTTAACTACTACTGCGGCTTCTCTAGTACCTGCGAGAGCAACCTGCCAAAATCTGCTGCACTGGTTTAAAGCTTTCAGGTTGGTAATATTCCTGGACTCATTTTCCGCGATCGTAGTAAGATGAAGGTCACTGGAAATTCCCAGATTCTATTTTTTTTCATATAATTTACAGCTTCCCAGCGGCCATGAAAACAGGACAGCCTCAGAGTCACCTAAAAGACACAGTGATTTGTTGCATGAGTTGGATAAACATGAGTGAGTTATGCAATTTCTGGTAAATATTTGTATTTACAACCACAGATTAATACACACACGGTGCAATAGTGAGTGTTTTTACTGGCAGAATGGTGGATGTAGTTCCTATTTCAGCTACTGTGGGAAGTTCCTGGATTTCTAGGATGGAATCTATTTCATTTGATATAATCTACAGGTGGGTGACAAGATGGTGCAGTGAGTAGCGCTGTCGCCTCACAGCAAGACGGTTCTGGGTTTAAGTCCCACTCTGTGAACACATTATAAAAGCACGGCAGCCTTAGAGCCAGCTGACATGGTTAACTGCTGGCATGGTGTTCTTTTCAATGATTCCTCCTCCAGACATCCAGTTGATCTCTGGGGCCCAGAAAGCTGTAGTTTTGTTCCGTAGTTCCACAGAACAGGATCCCAACAGTCCTGGCTGATCCAGATGGTTTTGAGCTACCGACTTTCTTGTGTTTTTGCTTTTTAGCAACGTCTGATTTATCATCAAATGTGCGCTCTTATGAGGGATGCTATTCAGGGAGTTGAATAACTCCACCAGTCATTAACGGCAACATCTGGAAGATGTTTCAATAAGAGTTCACAAATGACAAAAACCAAAATGAAAGAATGAATCCTTCCAGCAACATTCGGCTGACTGTATACTGAACACCGCTGCACCATAAAGCTCCTTGGTTGTCCAGAAGGCACATCAGTGAGACACACGGTTACTCTGGGTAACATTTCCCTTCATTACAACGGACGCAACAAGAAGAGTTATGTGGAGTAGGAACTACATTCATTCACCACTCTGTCAGTGAAAATACTCACTAGGGCACCGTGTGTGTATTAATCTGTGGCTGTAAATACAAGTATTTGACAGAAATTTTATAATTTACCCATGTTTGTCTAACTCATGCTACAAATCAATGCCTGGCTGTTTCTTTCAAAGAAAAACAAAGTATTTTTCAAAATCAGAACCATGTGTAGGAACCGTTGGGTATAAATCATATCATGTAACAACCTGTGAAATAAAATAGCGCAAACAGCCCATATCAATCATAATTATTGATAAATGGAGTGAACATCACAAATTGATTCACTTGACTGTAACATGATACACAGAGCTTTTAGATGATGATGGACATGTCAAATCTACACATACAAACAGCTGCAATGTTGCAGCTTCATGCGTGATGCAGCACCTTTTGTGGTTGCATTTGCTATGTGCTCTGTTGATTAACAGACCTGAGGGACTTCCTGCCCCCTTCATACTCCAAGACCTCCTTCGGAGTTTTTCTCCTCCAGCAAACTGGGCAGCAATTCCCCAGACCTTATAATCCTCCCTTGTATTCATGAATGAAGCACAGGGAACAATCCGTCAGAGGTTAGAGGGGAGAAGACACCATCTGGCAGTGATTCTGTCTCTGAAGACAATGACACATCATACGTGATGTTCCTTAAATGTGTATTTGTAAGTACAGAAACATGTTAAAAAACAAAACAAAACAACAACAACCATGATGAGCAATGATGACTCTGCTTGCAGAAATAGGAAGGAGTTTTAACCATTTCCATCCAATGACAGAAAAAAAAGCCATTTTCCTAATTCCAGGAGTTTAATGCATAAGTCTATTATGTTGAAGACACACCTTTAATGGACTCACATGTTAAAATAAATGTTTAATCATTCTGATTAGCTGTGATTCATGGGTTATGCATATCTAAGCACCACTCAACTCAACTAGCCTCTGGCACTAACTTGACCTTTGACCTGTATAATGGGCCACTCGTTTGGCCGTGGGGGGGTCAAAGGATAGTCCGAGGTCCATCTGTGTAGACAATTAAACTAGAGCGTTTGTTTTGAATTGAAGCTGAAAAGATTTAAGATGAAGCTTCAGCTAATGGGAAAATGTGAAGCATTGTATGAGTCAGTGGTAATAATTTATAATCAGGCATATTTTTTAATGGCTTAACTGCCTTCTCAGTCATCATTGAGTTGAGCTATTAGTATTGATCATTGAAAATGCCTTACGTAAGTGGTTATAATGCATAAATAAAAACTTCTGCATCGCCTGTGAGTTTACATTCGAAGCAAAGCATTGGCTTTCACTCACTGTGAATATTTATGACTGCAACTTTACTGTAAACCTGATGACATCAAGAAGAAGGAGCAAATAAGAAATATATGGATTTGTACATATTTATACATCATTTCACATTTTTCCTGAATGATCTCAAGAAAAAAAAAAAAAATTACACATCATAAACAATCTGTCATTTTCTTATGTCATCCTCTTATTCACACCTGTCTTGTATTCTCACTCTAGATTTCCAGTTGTCATTATCTGAGGCTGATGATTGAGATATCAGCTTCGCTCATCAGCTGACCACATGTAACCAATAGGACGGTGGCACACCTCCACTTCAAGCCTATTAAATCGTAGCTGTCGTTTCTCTCTGCACCTCCAGGTCATTTGTTATGGATACCTCTCCATCACAACACTGCTGCCAAATCCTTGTAGGTTAAACAACTTTAACATTCCATGTACTTCCTCATCCTCATTATTCTCAGCAGTACCATCAGTCACCACCACCAGACAGCTTTCTATCGCATTAAACATGGATATTTTGGTCTGTATTGAATTCAATGTATTTTTCAGTAATCTGTGCTTCCCCTGCAGCCGTCAATTTTTAAAATGCACTAATTGACAAACTAATTGACAAACAAACCCTGTGTTTCATAAACTGATCTGTGTCCGGTATTTTCATGCCCTTGTAAAATAGGAGGTTGGTAGGTAACCTCTCATCACTCATGCACCCAAGCTCGGTGTAGGAGGAGTAATGCTCTCCCATCAGCTGGTGTTTCCTGTGTTAAGATCAAAGCTGAGGAAATGGGTACATTTGGAGATACAGGTTGTTAGATGCAGACTTCACGCTTTTAAAACACTGTGTGTTTTGGATTTTTGGTGGATAGGTATCTCTGAAGCATTTATTCCACACCATAGTCCATGGAGACTCCACTAAAATATTATAAAAAGTTGTGATCATAGAGATGTCTGGTGAAATTTCACAAATTTCACCATAGCAAATAGCAGGACTGAAAACAAGCATGTCCCGACGTCATTAGCTCTATCAAATCCTGTGCTTGTTTGAGTAGATTTTTCTTCCAGATAAGGCTGCTGCTATGAGAAATGGCCAAGCTTGCAAAGCTGCAAATAAATTTGTGCCAACATATTGACATTGAACGGAAAAGCCGAAAGGAGAAGAACCCTATTGCTATTTTGTCATGTTGGGTGCTAATTTATTTGTTTCTTAAAATGTAGGATTTCTGAAAGCATCTAAACCATATCAGATAAAGTGATGATTACATCATCAGTAGGATGCCTGGACAAAAGCAAACACACAAACTGCCTCTTTGAGAGAAATGTTATCTTTAGGTCTGGTTTACAATTGAGATCGTACTCTTCAAAGATACTGCTAACCTTATAAAGCTCTCGTGTTACATAGCTCAACTGAAGACAATTTGATTATGTCTATTCCTGTTGAAGTAACAACATCAAAGAATCCATACTCTGACTCTAGTCTTTCATACCGCACAAACAACACAGACATCATAAACAACAAAAGGCCAAGCAGGATCAATGCCTTGGAAGTCATTTTACTACACCTTCATTATTAATATTTATTTATTTAAGGGTGAAATCAGGTGAAACATGCCATGGTGTGCTGAGACCATGAGGCAGAGATCAGTGGACTAGCATGAGAGGCTTCCTGTGGTTAGGGACCATCAGAGGAGGGTGGATAGCATGTTTGGAGGACTGGGATCACAGTACAGCCTACAGCCATACCTCCACTTCCATCTGGTGTTGTAGCCGCAGCGGCTGGGCTAATGACTCAGGCCTGCCGGCGCTCTGCTCAAATGTGCTCGTCATCAATATGTCTGTGGATGGACTTGAAAGTCCGGTCCAGCAGTCAATCCACCAATCTTCAAATTGATTTTTTGAGTGTATTTCATGTAACAATAGAATTATAGAACCCTGATGTATTTAGTCAAAATATTCTGTATTATCTAGCTCTTTTCAAAGGCACGTATGCAATCATTAGCAAAGTTGTATTTACTTTAAAATATATTTCAAAGGTTCATGCCACTGTTGATGTGGTGCACATGCACCACTGTGCATGTGCACTCATGAGTTATCATGCACATGCATGTATGCACACTTGCACACGCTGGCTCCAGTTGCTTTTATTTTTTTTACTTTGTTACGACGTATTTCTCTCTTATTTTTCATTATATAACTAATCTTACTATAGTTTATAATTTTAGAAACTCCAGAAATCCACTAAAATCACCCCTCAGAGTAATGAATGATTTTTCGTCTGTTACTTGTTATGTCTGCTTCTAACCTTTTATTACATAACATAACGTAATATTACATACATAAGGTGAGAAAATTAATTTACTACATATAAAGACTCCTGTTTCAGACTGAACTCTTGATTGATTTTGATTTTTTCACCATAAAAGCTTCTACCTGCAACAATAAAAGTGTCCATTCCTGTGGTGTTCGTCCAAGGTCTATTCTAGGTGCTCCATTATTTTCAGTTTACTTGTTACCTCTGGGTCACAAAACTTCCAGACACATTTACATAGATTTGATAATGATGCATGACATTTATGGTTGACTAACATCCAATCCTTCTAGATTCAAATCTTCCATCGTTGTCTGAAGCAAGACCAAAAACTGTTGCAGTACCAAATAGCCAGCTGACCAAAATAACATTTTCATTTTCTAACTTGTACCCTCAGTTCAGTTTCTCTTAGACCATAATAAGTTATACGATCCTGGCCCACCCATCGTCCAAATGATAAAAACAAGGAGAAATCGGTAGATAAATTCAAGAAAACCTCCTGTTCTAAACTTTCTCTACCATGTGAATAGTACTGCTGTGAGCTCCTTAAAAAAACACACAAACACACGTGAGAAGCCCCGAGATGACCTCCAACATATTGGGATGGGAGGTCACCTACTGGGAGCGTCTTTAATCAAAGACCTTGGTTGCTTAGCAGTTGGTCTAATATCCATAATCCCCATCCTCACTCCCTTTCTTTCCAAAGATCCCATTTCCCAGAGAGAGCACATGCAGTTTCATCAAGTATATCCAAGGAAAATAGTCACCCCTGTGACCTGCTGAGATTGTTGGAGCAGCCCCTTAAATTCTTGTGGGAGATCCCATTAGCCAAGCTCGGGATGATTCAATTAAACTAGGAAAACATCATTTGTGCCTGTTTTTGTGCGTATGTATAATTTTGCTTACCTTAGTTGGCTTAGCTGTCTGTGTGTCTGTTTAAACCACACTTTATTACATTCATGCGTCGTCTGCGTTCCAATAACTCCCTGACATATTTGATTGAGGGGAACAGAAGAAAGTTTGAAGTAGGTCTCTGGGGGAGTTTACAGGGAAACAAATAGAGGGATCATCTGTGGGTGTGTTTTTGTATGTGTGGTGGGCCATTGGTGAAATATTTAGAGACAGGAGACCCAGATGAGATCACAGCTGGTTTTAATCTGGTGAAAAAAATTCATCTTGTTCTCCCTCTGGTACAAAGCGGAGAATAGAATTTCTTTCTAGTCTCCACTTTGTAAAGAAATTCTAGAGATATGTCACCATATTACAGAGAAGCAAATAGGTTTGTTTTATGTTAAATCTATAAAAAAATAAAAGGTCTTTTCTCAACTCAGCACAGTTTTAGCCATCAACACGACACATACCTCCCCTTCACTGTTGATCCTCTCATCAGTTGTTTAAGACAGGAGCGTCTGCACCTCCTTCAGTAAGCGCTGCAATAAAAAAAAAGAGGTAGGTTGCATATAATAGAGCAGTGATGTCAATTAAAAGTCACAAAAGTCCAGTTATTAAAATGTCCTCTTGGTAAAAGGTCCGAACCCAAGTCCAGTTTGTATCTTGTAGGCGGCCGCTATGTCCACGTGTTCAGTTATTATCAATTTTCAATGCAGGATATTATTTAACTGAGTGCACAGCTAACTCTTTTACTATAAATATAAGTAGACGCAGAAAAATAAATTTAAAGCCTTTATGTAAGATTGAAGAACACACACAAACCTCTGAATTAAAAATGAAGTGCAAACAGGCCTGAACAACCCTTTTTTCTTGTAAATCAGAGGTCCCAGCCTAAAGAACTGATGGCCTACACTTCAAGTAAAAAAACATTAACATTTTCAGAAAGCATAAATAAAAAGTGGCTCTTCCAGGGGAAAAATGCGAACAGAACTTTCTTCGTTATAGAAAGAGGCATGAGAATGGCCTGCCAGTCATTTAAATCTTGGTTGGAATGGACTCAGTGACATTCTCATGCAGACAAGTAGCTGTTCATTGGTAAGTCTAGAACGGTACTTGGATTCTGGATGAGCAGGACGAGCTGCTGCCTTAGCAACTGAATGATTCCAGCCCTGCAGCTGACATCACTGAGATGCGATGTAATGTCAACCAAAAGGCAGCCATATTCAGCCTGTACTCATCTTGAAAAAATAGTGACATCGGGATTTGTTTGATTTTTTTCAGACATCTTATCTTTCTGTTTTCTTTCAAATAATGTCTCAACAACAGCGTTTAAGCGCTCCCCCACAACTGTTACCATCACTAAAAGATTTTTTATGTTGCCACAAAACGAACATTCGTTTGGATTTTGTTCGGTTATTTTGCCCTCAGCTTGGACTTCAGGGGATAACTTTGTGCAAAATGTCTGTGCTTTGTTTCGTAGAGGTGCTTCACGTTACCATTTTTAAGTAGAACCAAGGCCGTCAGAGACTGCAACATTCCGCGACTTACCCTGACCTACTTTCAGGGTAGATCAGGCTCAAAGCTATAGATTTGACCATAGATCAAAGCTAGTGCATAGCTTGATCTATGGTTTTACTGACACTGGCCTTCTCCCTCGTCTTTCTATCTTGTCCGGTTCCTGAGTGTACAAAAGTTAAAATGTCAAGGTCAAGGTCATCATCTCATTTTCATCCCCTTTGCCACCTGAGCGATGTGCTTTTCGTTTCATCTTCTTTATCCGCAACGGTTGCGAAGATATTTGGTGGACTAATGGACCAACGGACAGACGAACACACAAACACTGTCGACTAGAACCAAGGCAGTCAGAGGCTGCAACATCCCGTGACACCCCTGAAATCAAAATTTAATCCTGACCTACTTTCATACCTCAAAGCATTAAGTTTGATCTATGGTCTTACGCTGGTCTTCTCCCTCATCTTTCTGTCTTATCCTTTTCCCCTGATCCCTGTAAAGTGTGGAGGCCATTGATTTTTGGTGGGCAGGGTTCTCCCTTCATGCTGAGCGTTGACCAATCAGTGGTTTATAATATTTCACAGCCCTTAGAATTTGCTCAGCTTGTATGGAATTGTAATGGACAAGGTCATAGAAAAGTAATACCAGGTACCTCTTTGCCAGGTATCAGGTAACTCTTTGGAAGTTGAGCCAATATACATTCAAAATGGGATTTAACAGTGATATGAATAGCAGCAAAGGAGATGCAGGACCTCCCCATGGAAAAAGGGTCCCCAGTGAGAGACATACTTGGGAGGGAAGTTTGTCAGCAAACATCTGAGCCTTGAACCACATCTGATTGTTGTGTGCGCTTTGTGCCAAACAGTGGTTCATTGTCCAGCCTTTTTTGAGTCTTGGGTGGCATCCTGGAAATCTAGAGTTCTCCCCCTGGGGAACATCAATGCTCACGTCGATGGAGAAACATGACTGAGTCTGACCCAGGGAAGTTCTTTCTAGCAGGACTGGGGCTCTGGTAAAGGGTTGACCTAGAAAACAGTCTGTTTGAGGATTAAGTGTATAATGACGGACATAACTCACATGCAGGTACACATCCTGCTATGTCCTGTAAACAGCATGCCCAATAATAATAAATTTACAACATGGTAGTAGAGATGTTTGTTTTTTGTCACTCTTAGGGTTAAATTACATAAATTCAGGCTTCTAAGTTCATAAAAATTGCCTCTCAAAAGTTCAGACACAGATTAAATTGTATTTTTTTGATGAAACATCATCCAAAGGATCTACATCTCTCCACCTATAAATCTGTGTAAATCTCTGAGGAACATCAGTGGTATTCGTGTTCTATGTTTTCACAGACATGCTTTCGACATAAAATATTGATATTTTTATCGTTTGGCTTTTTGTCATACTTCTTAACAAAACCCTTTCACATCTGTTCCTTCTGTGATTGCTTGTGAGGCTCACAATCGTAAACACGTGACAGCTTTAATGGTAGCCTCAACTCTCCATATGGTAGCAATCAACTGATAAAGGCTTTGGAGGCCGGGGTGGTTTCAGGACGGAGTTTGTCGCAGGAAAACGGATTACGACCACAAGATCAAAGAAACGAGTTTGGCTCGATTCATGCAAGCAAGCATGTATAAATATATAGAACCTCCTGCTTCCTAAACAGAGCTGTATTTTCTTAACAAAGATGAATCTAACAGATATCAAAAATTGCGCTAAAAAAAAAAGTGCTAAATGGCAGATTTTTTGTTTTGATACTTTCTGGCTTTGCAAATATTTGATTAGCCTCTAACACTGATAAAGGAACCATGCAATTTGCTGTAAAATCTCAAATATAATTATATACATTTGGGTTGTTTTTTTTTAACCTTGATGGAAACAAATAATGGAACATAATTTAGCACAAAGATGCTGATTACGTCACAGTGAAGATAATATTGCATTTAAACTTAGAAATTTACTGCCGTGTAAACTGTATCGAAATCTGAAACAAATTTTCTTTTGCCTCTAAGCCTCTTTTGAGAAAAGAGAATGTCCAGGACAAAGAGCAAAGAAGAGAATCTCTGATTGCATGATGAGAATGTCTGCCTCCAATTGTCAATACGATTTGTATTTGATATTTGAACTTTGGTGCTCTTAATTTGAAAAAAAAAAAAAAGACAGCTGATGTGTGGTGACAAAATGAGAGAACATCACAGTTGTCTTTGTAATAAAGGACAAAAATGTGAAACGTGTATTTATAAGCGTGTCTGTTATCATGTTTATTTTAGTGATATCATGGGAATTGTGTAACCATACTTTGGCTAATCCCCTCAGTCCAACATGTAGTGTCCTCTAATACCCTGAACTTAGTCTCACAACAACAAATACACACTGTAAGCCTTTGGAAATGTCCTTGTGTCGGTTACTGTTATTACAGAAGACGCAGAGCAAAAATCCTGCTTTGGGATCAGCTTGAGACAGGCGTGAGAATTTTCCAACCTCTCCCAGGGTTCAGTGGGCTTTGGCTCTCTGCCTGGAAGCGTCAAACACTGGACGATGTTTGGTCGGAGTCTTACAATTGCCAAAGTGTCAAATGAAAATTTCTGTGAAGGGTGACTAAAGACTTATAAAACAGCTCATAAAGCCACTTCTAAATTGCCTTGGAATACTAAGTCAATGTTTGTGAACTTTAGCATTCTAACCCTTCAATCAAGTCAAATAAAGACCTGTTGTTGTCAGAGGTCAGTCTATCCACTTATACTAGAAGAAAAGTAAAGCTGAGCTACAAAAATGTAGAAGTTTCATGTATTTACATCTTTCCTTTCTTGTTAATGTTCTTGTAACCTTTCAGATTCATTTTTAACACTCCTTGGGGGAAGTCTCAAACCCATGGCTGGGAAACAATGGCTTCAGCATTAGATATCTGGGGCTGAGTCACATCTTTAAATGGAAGAAGCATCCTAAACACATGATTTATTTGAATGTTTTATTGATTCTTCGATGCTCAATATGTACAAATGAAAAGTTCTAAGCTTTGGTAAGTTCCTAATAGAATTGTATAACATTTTCCAGAAGTGCTGTGTTTGAAGGAATTCACCACTAGATGTCAGACTTGCTTGCTTTTTCATGAATGTCCAGAATCTTCACGGACTTTCCGGTCTGATGAGAGACACATCAATAATGAGAGTTGTTTGCAGAGCAAAAATATTCCTATTGAACACCTAAATGATGCATATTTATTGTACTGATTTATCGATCATGTCAAAACTTTTTAATTAGATTTTTCAGAAACATATAAAAGGCTACAAAAGCAACACAGATGCTTTTAATCTAATTCAGCATCACATTAGGATCATTTTAGGGTTTTCATCAATGAGTACAAAACTACTCATTTGATGAATTGTACTTTACTTCCTTTTCATAAAACAGTTAAATAAAAATAAAAAAACTAATTTTAACAGGAATTAAGTTAAGTAGAAAAATAGATACAGATTAAATAGATTTAATTTCATGCTTTTCCATCAATGCCTTAAAAGTCACTTTCCTTATGCACAGTCAGAACAAAAGGAGGGTATCAGCCCCCGCATGATATTCTCCTTTACCCCCTCCTCCTCTTACTGTCTTTCCTCTTCAATTCCTCCTCTGTCTAAATTTCACTCACTGTGCATCTCTCCATCTTTCCAATTCAAGTCAGACAGATGTCTCTCCGGAACTTCAGAGCCGTGGAGTGGAAGTGATGAAAGCCACAAGCCGGGTCCCACTGAAAGACCCCGGCTCCTCGTCTGCCAGCACAAACTCCCTCATTTAGAAGCACATCCTGGAACTGGGGCTGCTTTTTAATTAAAGCCTTAGTGGATTGGGCGAGACTTAGTAGAGGTTGCGAGGGAAACTTTAAAGTTGCACTTGACAGGTATATTTAAGTTCACCAAGTTTGACCAGATGGAGCATGTATATTGTATAAGTCTTTGAATGCAGCGGTAGTGGGGTGGAAAGAGATATATCAAACAAGCAAAAAGGAAAAAAAAAAAAAAAGTCACGGAGGGGGGAAAAAGGAATTCAGGAAAAGTGGAAGGGTAGGTGCTAGTTGAGGGATGGAGACAGAAGTGGAAGGGGGGTGCATGGGGAGCCCAGAACAACTAGCGTGGAGCAAGCAGAGCACAGCCTTCCGGGTGAGTCTTAGATGTTTCAACAAGAAGCATCTCAAGATAAAATCACTGAGAGGAGCAGTCTTCATCTGGCGTCAGATAAAATAAGACATTTGAAAGACTTAATTGTTAATATTTATCAATATGTCTTATTATGCAGTGAAAAATATATGATGAGTCTCCCCGAAGATGAACGCATGTGTCCCTAGGAGGAGACGCTTCTGACATATCTTTTTATGATTCATTAATCCGTCTTCACTCATTAGCAGCATCACAACGTTGGACAAACATGGTTAAGTGAACTGATCAAAAAGAGCTCAGCATGAAGTATTGAACTGATCTCCCATTGCAAACTTTGTTTTGGTGAAAACCTGCCATTTGTGACTGTTTATCACCCAAACTGAAAAGTCCTCAAAAAGTTCCACAATCTCTCACCCCACTGATGAAAACAGTCGGAAGTATGTAAAACACCTTTCAACAGTACCAGTTTGAAAATGCATGTTTCCAACATACATACATACATACATACATACATACATACATACATACATACATATATACACATGCATTATTTGAATATTTCAGACACAGGGTTGGAAAGATCTCTATGAATTTGCACCCTCTAGTGAATCATTTTGGAAATGACAAACTGGACACAAACATTAAAGAATCATTTGTACGTCTTGAGAAAAACACCTGTAACAGTCTCATGTATGTTTCCATGATCTTCACAGGAAAAAATATTTCCACACACCAAGATATTAATAGCTTGATATTCTGTACTCTCTTGACATGTTAATATACAGTATATATATATATATATATATATATATATATATATAAAAGTTTCTAAAACCCTTCAGCCAGAATAAAATCTTAATTTCCAGTTGGTCAGCTTGGCTGAAGTGCAGCTCTTCTTACCCTTTGGCCACAACTCAGCATCCAGAACTTACACTGAGATTTCATCATCACACTGGACGCAGCAACAGGAGAAAGGTTGAACTGTTAGAGAAGTCATTTTTACTGCCCACGAATCCTATAGGCATAGAATTTTACTACATTTATACCATCTTATTCTTTTTTTCATTTTTTTTTCATTTTATGAAGATAATTAAGGTTAAGAAATAGGACTAACGTTGGGGAAGCGATAGAACAAATGAAATCAAATAGAAGAGAATAAAAAGCAACATTTGTTGAATTGCCCAGTTTGATGTAAATATAAAGCAAAGCTTCGGAGGGCAAATCTTTAACACAGGTAGGTGTGATTTGACATTTCTGGACAATTCTCTTTTGCTTCTTTGACACAAGTTCCTCACTCAACAGGGAACATAAGACACCCTTAACACACCATAAGTTTGTAAAAGTGGCTCAATCATTTGTAGCTCTGAAATAGTTAAAATCGATTCTGATTCTTGCTTGACATATTCTTCTTCTTAAAATGGCTTCTTTTTGCTGCTCAGATAAATTGCCATCTTTGCTTGGCCCAGAAGAAAGTTTAGAATCTACCAATCCTTTTTAAAAAAAAATTATTCCTACATTTCAAACCATAACGTACACCTGCCTGTTGATCACATGATCGAATGACAGAAAGATAACTCTCCAAAAACAGGAAACAGATTATCGAGTCTCTGACAGTCTAGGAAGCAGTGAAAAACGGAATGGACAGTTTTCTGACATGTTTATATTCAAACTCGAAACAAAATTGTTGACAGCCACAGCGCTGTGTAAAATCCTCCGTTGGAGATCCACAACCTTTTTTGTTAACAAGAATTAGAAGAAGAAGAACAACAACAAGAGCAAGAAAAGGAACTAGAAGCTGGACCCATCAACAAGACTTGGTACGGTTCGTTCCTTCCTCACCTGTATGACTGTGTGCATGTACTTAGGTGTGTGAGTGTGTCTGTGTGTGTGTGTGTGTGTTTCTTCAACAAAGACAAGGCATCATTCCAGCAGTTGTACATCTAAATCAGCGGCGAACGGAGAGCACGGTTCACTCGTGTAGAGACAGGGCGCTCTTTTGGGTTTGCTTCTCCTAAACACCAGTTGTCTCCTCAAATCAGTGTGGTCATGTCTGCATTATTGATACAGCAGGCCTGAGGGGCCCAGGCTCAGATGGTGCATGAGTTTATAGGTTCTCCTGTGTGTCTGTCTCGGTTCTCGTGTGCTCAGAGGTAAGCTAGGACAAAACTAAAATTAGGCCTTAAGCTGAAAAGATGAAGCAGGTTATTCTGGTTTAAGTGAAGATAAACGGGAACAAGGCGTCTCATGGGAGAGTTGATGGTCAGATTTTGCACTTATATATATAGCACTCATGTAGCAACACAGGGGAAGAATAAGGAGTCAAAGACAAAAGGGAATCAAAGTTTTACTATGTGTAGCTCCAAAAATTTATAGTAACTTAGATTTTATCACATAAATGAAGCAATTACTTTATTCTTTAAAACATTGATAGACATCATGAACAGACACTTATCCTGACTTACAGTAAATGAACTACTTAATGATGATTAAAATAAATTTCTTTTTGCCAAAAATCTCCAGAATATCGCAGTGTTTTAGATGTATTTAGACATTTAATTGTTTGACTAAGAAATTAGTCACTGGATTGAACTGATAATGAAAACTGTTGCTTGTGGCGCTTGTGACAGTCAGTATAATCTTTATTAATGACACATTGCTGGTATTGTGAAACTGAGAAGGTCTGAGGAAGACAAAATATTTGACATTCCTTTAATACATGACATGTAGTTAGTTATTCCTTTTTTTTGTGACCTCTGTGGGAAGTGTGTGATTTTTTTTTTTGTTCAAATACCAACATTGATGTGAGTTTTTCAGATTGCTCCAAGGTCCAAATACATTCGTTTTCGAAAGGTTGTTTGTAATCGCCATTTATAACACAGGTACTGCTGAATTTAAGTTAAGTCGTGCACAATCATATGAAAAAATAATACAGGCAAAAACAAAATTCAATTTTGCGTCATTTCACTCAAATTTACAACTGTTCGCCACAAATATTGAACTCATAATATCATCAGAAAACCGTTAAAAGTACATGTTTATTATACAGCAATACCCCGGGTGGAGGTGGGTGGGTAAACCAAAAAGGGGCATTAAATACATACCGTAGGCCTAATTTTATATGAGAAGAAATTCACTCAACACCAACAACCAGGATGAACTATTTTACTTATTATTCTACAAATGAATACTTTCCTCAAATATTTGAATGTGTCAAACAAGTTTCCTTAAATTGACAAATAGCATTTGTTAAATCGATTTCAGATGATTTCTCTGCCTGTGATTATTATCAATTATGTAAACATCTATAGGCTTAAGGTCCTATTCACAGCTAGAGTCTGAACAGAAGATACTTCATGTCGACCGTAACGCCGTGTTCATCCGAGCTAAGTTCAGGTTTTGATGGCCAAAGTTATGCATCAAAATTTATTCACATCTGTCATAGAGGAATTGGGAATGTGGTTTACCTTGATGTGTTTGATTTATTCTGCAGGCCCTGGGGTTATACGCCTGAATTAGAGAGCATCAATAAGGAAAGACCATCTCCCGTATCCCACAAGTAATAATTACCAACATCATTATTGATCTGAGTATCGATGCATTGCTAATTGTTTCTCGCAGTTATTTATTTAATTCCATCTCTGGCCGCATGAATGTGTTGACCTTGCGCGGCAGGAAGTATGAAAAATGAAAAAATGCACATTAAGATTCCACTTAAAGCCTTAAAAGTGCAAGGACGCTTTCTCCTTTCCATCAAAACAGGAGGGTCTGGTTACGATCATTAAAAAACACCAGCAGAATGGCAATTCGAGTCGAGACAACATTGGAAGACACTTCCTCCTATTTCATAGCAGTGATGTGGTTCTTAATCTCTGTGGATGATGAAGATGGCTTCGTATTGATAGGTTAGAGCACTTTATTATCTAACATATATAATAATAATGAGGATTGTTCATCATTAAGGGTTTATGGGATTCAGCACATCAAAAATATATTCCTACCTCTCGAATTAGCATCTCTGCATCTCGTACCGAGCAGAAAATCAAGGTCTAACTTCGTTACCATTTTTTATGCATGAATTTTGTTTTAAAAAACTGTAGATTTTTAGAAAAACTGGAGAGAGAACGTAACTGGAGATTTAGAAAATGTTTCGTAATTTATTATTTAAGGAAACCTGTTGCCTGAATCCATACTGAGTTGAAAGTTTGTACATTTAATCCATCAATTTGTAAGGGAGATCTCATTTACTATTTAGAAGAACTTTTCTGCATCCTGTTAGGGAGACTTTTCAGGTGCTAAACTATCATCAAACTGTAGGACCTTCAAACCACACTTTAGTTTTCTGTCTTTTTTTCGTTGTTTTTTGTGTGTTTCAAATTGCAGGTGCTGCAGACAAGTGTCTGGATATTCCCCTGTCAGGTTGTATGAAGAACATCTGTTACCTGTCGGCATGTTGTTGCTGTGCCCTGCCGGGCTCATCAGGTACCCGGACAGACCTTTAACCAAACAAGGAATGACCAGAGCAATGGGATCGCGCTTCAGCAGGCTGTCAGGAAGTTCTCGAAGAATGGACTAGTCCAAGATGAGTGATCTTATTTCAATATCTTTACCACACAACTATGTCTGAGCCACACCGAATAGATTATTGATTTAAACCACTGGGCGACACTGCATATTGACATGCACATATTTACAATGGCTGTCAGGGGCTGATGATTTTGGAAATAATTACCATGTATTTATTTTCTCCCGCTCTTCCCTCTCTCTCCCTCCAACTCCCGCCCCACCAGATTGTGTAGCCAACCCTCTAGCAGTGTAATGCTGAAGGTGTGTTTGTGCTGTTATGCCCTCTGGCTTGGCTGCCAGCTTGCTCCCACTGATCTGAGCCAGAAGGCAGAGTGCCGAGGAATACCGATCACCTTGCCCAGACCGAATCCTTTGAGCTCTCTCTGGCATCTTTCCCCCTTCTACCAGTTTCCTCCTCTGCTCCTCTCTTCCCCCTTCTGAAGTTGACAACAAAGACATCCTCGGGGTCCTCCTTGATGTGAGACCCACTCTTGATCTTTTTTCCCTATGTTTTTGTACCTTATAGTTGCACTACTTTCATATTCCGCTTGCACAATATTTACACACCAGAAGACAAAGAAACAGGGGTCTTTTCATGTAGGAACCCCTGCCAACATGTTAATCACCTGAAGACCTGCAGTGGTCATGTGGTCATGTTGGCTCAGTAGAAGCAGGACATTAGTGAGACAAGACTGTGTCTTATTACCCCCTATTAGACCATAGCCTCAAGACACGTAGCAAGTAGTCTATCTATCTATCTATCTATCTATCTATCTATCTATCTATCTATCTATCTATCTATCTATCTATCTATCTATCTATCTATCTATCTATCTATCTATCTATCTATCTATCTATCTATCTATCTATCTATCTATCTATCTATCTATCTATCTATCTATCTATCTATCTATCTATCTATCTATCTATCTATCTATCTATCTATCCATCAGTGTCACCCTCTACGATTTGCTCGTCTGCATACATCCTCCTACCTCCTCTCTCCTTAACCCACCCCACCCCTCAAGACCCCGACACCCCATCAACAGCCCCCCAGCTTCCACGAGGAGAAATCTCTGAAGAGCTAATTAGTGGTGGAATGGAGTCCAGGAACAGCCAATGGAGCTGAAGAAAGGGGATTGGCTGTGGTGCTGGCGTTATCGGTCAGGGCCTGACAGAGGGGTGACAGTGAGTGGAGGCAAACCGGCGGCTTACAACTGACAGAGAGAATAAAGAGAGCCTCTGAGCCAATGAGAACGAGAATGACAGAGGCAAGAGAAAAAAGCTGGCAGTCTCCTGGCCTAGGCTAACAACACAGTCCCAGTTACTGAGTTTGTGCTGTCCCTGCCAAAGCACCGTGTTGGATGTTTATGGATTCTACTGTCACAGGGTATCACTCTGACTTAATAGAGAAGTGCAGCCAAATCTAACATAACAGAGGTAGCCTTATCACTGGTCCTTTTTCACTAAACCATATGCTGCAGATAATAAACAGATAACGCCTTTTTGATGTCAACCAATGGTTTGAGGACCGTGATTTTGAAGCTCCAAGTTTGGCATGTTTGTTGGGTCTCTATCTGGGCCACGTGAGATGGATGGGGGTCGGGTAGGGGTATTGGATTGATCAGCTCAAGGGAAAGAAAACAGAAGAACACATTTCTTTCTTGAATGGAGTTTTCCCATCGCTATTTGTATTCTTGCAGTTTTACATTGGAGAATCTGTCACCGTTGTCCAATGAAAGCAGCAACCATCTCTTCAATAACATTCGGTCCCTCTCATACACATAGTTAGATAAATGTCTCCACTATAGGTAGATTTACAGAGTAATTGCTTCTGTTTTTGCCGGCATTGGTTTTTTTTTTTGTTTGCTTGTCTGTCTGACAGTTAGTAGATTAAACAAAAACCGCCCTACAGATTTTCATTCAAATTGGTGGCGCGATTGGACGCGTGGCGTGGAATAACTCATTACATTCTGGAATGGATCCAGATTGTGGGCCAAATCATAGAAATTATTTTCACCTTCCTCCAAATGTCCATCTATTATGCTTAAGTTGATGTAAGTTTGATGAACTTTGGTACACAGGTTTTGGCTCCAGCAAGGAAGAAACTATTACACTTTGGATTTGGTGCAGGTGTTTCACTTAAACTTGTGGGTATAGATTTATCTTTTCTTATCTCTGTCAACTATCATCAAAGCCAGGAAGCGTAACAAGGAGCGATGAGTTAAGTGTGAGTGAAGAACACACAAGAGGCTTTCCCTGACAGGTATCGAGGATGGTTTAAGCACAAGAACACATCTAACGTAGGAACAAAAGATTATAATGATGTTTGCTCCACTATACTTTTCTTAACATGGAGTATGGAGGGAGGTCAGGGAGGTGGCATTACACTTTTATGATGATCATTTATTTATTTTGTCAAGTAAATCCAATCAGAATGCCTGGGAGCTACACAGATAGCAAACAGGGATAATTAGCATCACTGGGATAGGTGGCGTCTCCTCGTACTCTGGCCTCCTCTTGCTTTTTCTGTCGAAGAGGTGAGGTGGTGCAGGACCTAAATATTGATAGAGCTGTCTATACGCAATGAAACTCAAGTACTTTCCACTATTGTTAAAAGCTGTATTTCAATGTTGGACGGCCTTTTCATGACCACTAATGATGACGAACTTCAGATATTTACTTACTGTTTTTTTCTTCTTGCACTAAAGACCTGGAAATTTCTTTTTTGTTCCAAACTTTACTTGAGAGAGTTGAGAAACACAACATCTGTGTTTCAGCTTGGATTGTTTTCTGGAATAAACTTTGGGTTCCCTTGGAAAGATTGAAAGAAAATAAGAGCATGATTGACTACAAGCTGTAAATATAACACAAAATCAACTGTTTTACGAAATGTTCAGTCACTTGATATGACAGTTGGGAATTTGACATAACAATATTCAGTGGTGTGAAAAAAAAAAGTTCATGCAGTTGAGTGATGCAGTGCATCTGGAGGCCTTGATTGAATTTTAACACAGAATACAGCTCTAGCTCTTTACAGACATAAGGATGTCTCTATAAAATGATGTTTGATTAAATTTAAACTGCTTTGTTTCCCTTTTCTTCTGTAGGCAATTGTATGTGAACTAATTTCCAGACTGACTTTCCGTTCTTATCTGACGTGAAGACTATTACTACTATTACACCGCTGGGTGTAAAATCATTTGATTTTAAACACACCTGGTCGAGTGTGTTTACGATGACCGGTCTTCATAGTCCTGCTGTCTGGAAATGATATTCATAAATAAAATCGAAATAATATTAGAAAGAGTTTGAAAAAATTGACACAATTTATTGTTTGGGTTTATGTGAGTATAATCATTAAAATACATACAATAACTTAGGAACTTTCACGTCTCTATTGTTGTGAATTAATCCTCTTTACAAGAAGACCACCCGTCCAAAATAACTGGTTCCCTATGTTACCCAGAATGGTAGTTAATTCTTCAAAATATACTTCCTTTGTTAGTTGTAAGTTTTCAGCGGATTAAATATAGATACCAAGAATGAGTCTGCGGCACGGTGGTGCAGTGGGTAGCGCTGTCATCTCACAGCAAGAATGAGTCTGGTTCATCTGCATACCTTTGTGCATGATGTGTTTTAAGAGCAGTAATGATTGTGATTTGTACCCCTTATTGTTGAGCTGCCATACTCTTATCAATGCTAATCTTAATACCTTTAATAATACCCTTTAGGCATTTTGGTAACCTGAGTGGTCATATTGATTGGAGATTGTCTCCTGAATACTAGATGTCAATTTGAATTGATGAAGTCTTGTTTGCTTCTTTTTGGATAATTACTGTTTAGAAAAGAAAAGGAACAAAGCAAATAAAGGGAACTAGATTTTTAAGCACACAAAGTGACAAACTTTTTTGACCTTTGATTGATGGCTGCCCAAATCGGAGCACCTGACAAGCACAAGGCAGTCCTTCAGTCCTGTTACTGGGGAATGATTTTGTCCTGTTTCTGTTCTGGTGCTCTATGTATACCTTGGGGCATGCTGAATAATTAATGGTGCCCTAATGACAACTGTAGTCTTGGATATAAGAATGACCTTAAAAACATTGATCTTTTTTTTTTTTTTTTTTGATGATTGCTGTTAACTATACATTTGACCCCAGTAGACTGATCAGTGTTTGAGTTGAAAAGCCAAACTGGAGACCCAAAGTATCACAGGTGAGTCTCTTTCTTTCTCTTGTGTTATTGATAGCTCTGTCAATCAATATATATTGTATAAAATTACTGCAGGTGCTGCGGTGGCGTTTGCCTGCAGTTTTTCAGAACTGAATTGAAATCTAGAAAATGGATCAATTAATCAAATGAATGAATAATCGGAGACATTTGGAAGACAGGTGAAATTTTGAGTACTCATTTACTCAAATTCATTTTTGGCACTACCAATTTCGGTTTGCACAGAATCAAACCAGATAATGCTTTTACACGGGACTGTGATTATTTCCACATAAAACAATTACTGTATGTCAGAGAAAAAGTACATTTAGATTCTTCAGTGGAAAATAAATGGCATTTTATTTCATTTTGTGGAATCAAAATACATTTTTCATCTAACTAATCTCTTTGTTTTTCCCCTCCTCCAAACCACCAACAGATCCTCTGAGGTATAGAACAGTCAGACAGAACAAATGTGTACAGCAAACGAAACAGCTGTTACGTATCAGTCAGCAAGCAACATTCATTCATGTGAAAATGCAGCAGATACGGCAAATGTTCGAAATTTAACACATTGAATTGAAGAAATTAATAGTAGAAAAAGTCAGAAGTTAGTTCTGAAACCAGTCAGAAAAATCAACTTTATTCGTTTGTCTTCTTTTGACCACATTAAATTCTGATGTAATTTTACATTTAATATTTAGTTAATGTCTCTACTGTGAATAACCAGTATAAATGGTAGCTAGCGGGGAGATGTCTTTTACTTTGACTGGCTCTAAGTTGAGATGACAGCATTCAAATATTCAGATACAATAAATGGAACCAGTCACAAATTTCCTTGCAGCTACAGGAACATATCTAGAGGCAAACAGTGTTCCTTTTGTTTGCTTGTGAGGCTTTATATCAAAGAATTAGCTGTGATTTTTTTCTTGATAGACATGGTAATATGCACTTCTTTCAGAAAGTGTAGCATGCATCGATTGTTTAAAGTTATAGAACGCAAAGTTCATTCACACAAACATGAAAACTTACAGGTGAAGAGTAATAAATTTTATTCTCTGATCGATGATCATTCCTAACATTATACACAGTCAATATGTCAAAAAATGACTTAAAATTCAACGCTTCAAACTTTTACGCTTTACAAAAGTAATAGACGTGAGATGTCAGTTTCACAGTTTATAAGCTTTTTATGTTCCCAGTGGGCTTTTGTAGCCTCTGGCCATTTTCACCTTACCTTAGGCATCACCTGGAAAAAAAAAGACCCCGATGCTTCCAGTCATTCTGCATCCCTGCATCTGACTGAAAATAATTGGTCAGGAACCCTCTCTCCAAAAAAAGGGCCATGAAAGAGTAATGGCTAGCAGCAGAAACATGCATGTCTGACAGATCACATTTGAAATTGAAAATGCACAGACCTACACTATGTACGCTACAAACTTCATATCTGGTTTAAACACTTTTTTCTTTATAGGCGCTCTTGTGAAGACAATGTGGGATCAATATCGAGGAAGAAAGTTTGCAGTGAGCAGAGATCTCAATGTTTTTAGTTGAATGCTCTTTTACTTTACTCCAAAAAAAGAGCAGCACCCACTCATTAAACAAGTAGCCATTTATTTTAAAGTGAAAGTGTCTTAAATGGGTGCTGAAATAAATAAAATCACAGAAACTGTTTAAATAGAAATTGTATCATTATTGCAAGTGAAAACGAAGAATACCATAATGTCATTTTGAAAATTAAATTTTGAAATCTCAAATTTTAAGTTTTGTCCTTGATTATAAATCTAATAGTGTTTGCTATTCCTACAATAACATTTCTTTTTGAGTGATGCCACAGCATTAGAGTACATAAGTTATGTTAATTCTGTTTATCAGCTGCTTTCGTCACACAGTTTTCCCATCATTCCAGCAAACTAACAACACATGCCTGATAGTCATAAATGAGAATATAGTATGTGTGAAGACAGTTTATTACTTCAGTTAAATATAAACATATAAACTACAAGAAAGTACATACTTATTTACTTATTAACCGGTATCGGAGGGAAATAAATCCATGTAGTGAATTGGATCTGAATTTTCACTGTGTAGCAATCCATTAATATCGTGGCATATCTGCATTTGCCATTCTTTTTGGCCCCGTCTAATCCGGCTGAAGAAAGGCTCCTGTGCTCCAACACTGGAGGGAAAACAATACCACTGGGCTTTGCTCTACCTGTAAGCTCACAGATGAGACGGAGACGGAGAAAAATTAAGGGGCAAAAATCATTATTCTCTGAATGAGATGTCTCGGGTTTGATCAGAGAGCGAATCAAAGCCCATCTCTTAGACTACTTAAACATTCACTTTTAAAATTCCAACCTGATTGTACTTTTATGGAAATTTCTTGCCATCAGTGGCTGCATTCTCTTCTGTCTCCAGGTCCTCTTATATCCCTGTAGATATCTGACTCTGCCCTTTATTAGAATTCTCTCGGTAAGAAAGCAGGAGAATTGAGAAGAAGATGTAAATTCAGTCAAAAAGAAAAGGTTTAGATCTTTTCTTTTTTTTGTCCAGGGAATAGACACAAAAAAAGAAAAGAAAATCTTGGATATACTACATCATCGAGTCAAACCTGACACCAGGGCAGAAGATTAAGAATTTCATGAAGACACATTGCAACACAATCACTGCTGTAGTTACACTATTTACATTTTTTAAAAATAGTTTATGACATGTATGTTAACACTAAAGGAATATACAGAGCTGGTGACAAGACAACCATCAACATCATAGATAAAACAGCAACAATGTAAGAATATCTGAGAAATGATTAACGCTCAGACAATCATTCATTTTTTGCTTCAGGCAACTTTTGATTTGTTCAGAAACATTCTGTTTCTCAGAAAAACACCTCCGATGACAAACCGGAGGAGTCCCGCCAACATTTTATTCACTGCTTTTTCTGAAGAAGGACATCAACTAAAGCAAAGTCAAAAATGTTATTTGATCCTAAATTACAATGAATGTGTGTTATTTGGGATGTTTTCATCTCATTTTTGGGGCGTTGCTGCTGAGTTTTAAGGACTAAGCTTTTCTGTTTTGTGAAGCATTTGAAGACGATGAATGCTTGAAGTGGGGTGTTGGGGACACAGACGGGACAAAGTCAAGACAGGAGCATCCAGATTCTTGATAATCGACAAACTGCTTTAACCCCCGTTTCATCCTCTTCTTATCAGACATGCCTGATTTTTGCACGTCATGCCCATTTTTTCGTATGTAACTGAGATGTTTTATTATTTTAAAGTAAATGAGGTTTCCTGGTCAGAAGGATCCATAAATTCAACACTGATGTACAGTCATAAGCTTATTTAAAACACAACTAACTGCAACTTGGTAAATGTTAATTGTGTGTGTCTGACAACACTACAGCATCTTCTACTGGATGTTAAATTAACCAGAATTTCCTTCATTTATTTTAGATGCACATATTCCTAAGTGTAAAAATAGGCCAAAACTAAGTATGTGGAGTGTGTCAAATAATTTTCTCGGACTATTTGAATTTTAATAAACTATATGAGATCTTTAATGCTGTTGAATGGAAGCAAAAATATGCATCTGTGCTCCATGTGACACCCCAGAGTCGTGGCCACACGGAAGCATCCTGGAATCTGAAGGGAGACTCTGTCACATCTCCACTCTGGTGATGAGATTGTTGAAAATTAACAAAGCTTTCATGTCAAAAGTACTCTGAATGGCTGCCTGCCACGTTGGACAGAAAAAAAATGTAGGATGTAGTATTCCTGACTGACCAGGGAAATGGCATCAAGGCCGAGCCGAGTCACATGGCAGCGTTTCTTCTCATTACGAAGGAGCCACGCTCGAGCTCCTAGATGCTAATCAGTCTCCCAGAGACCTCAGCGCTGTGTGGTTAGTACAGATTTACAGCTCTTCTAAGACCTTCTCTTTTATTGAAGATGATCTTTCACACAGAAGGAAAGGGATGCTCTCCAGACAAATGTTAAAATGCAATGCAAAGTTACAGGCATGAAAGGCGAAAACTGTAGGATTATTCCGCGGCTATTCCAGGGAGGACGTGTAAGGAGGAAAGAATGTGGAACAAAAACATCAAAGGTCTATAGTTAAAAAGGAAGAAAGGGAAAAAAGGGAGCCGTGAAATATTTAGTGCGTGTTCACAACAGGTGGTCAAGAGTGCAATGCAGGACTATGGTTTTATTTTCATTTTTAATGGATGATGGTCATATGTATGGAATTGTGTCATTTGGGTTGTCTGATTAAGAAAAAGAAAAGTGATTTTTGTATGATGATCTGAAATGCAGCACATAAACATAAAAATCCCTCTTAGAAATAGTTGAATGACTCTCTAGGAAATAAAAGCAGTGGCTGTGTAAGTGTGGTAAATGAACTCACACTCACGCTCACTGAAATGAAAAGTGATTTGAGTGTGAATGGTTGTTGTTGATCACAAACAAAGACAAATCTGCATGTTACTGTTATCCAGCCAGCAGCTGCATGGAGCCAATCCTGCACAGTGCATTGAAACATTCCATTCCAGACACACAGTACAGTTTTCATACGGTGAAGGCAGAATCTCTTTTAACATTTAATTTGAATGAGACTAACAGTAAATTATAGACGACAAGTAACAGCAGCTCATCAGTGATCTTTTAAGACAAGCCTTTTAAGTTTTGTCAGTCTTTTACAAGGGCAGATCTCCACAGATGAACCCTGTATCTCTGAGATTATTAATACAACCCTTAGGGAGAACAAACTGCAAGTCGAGCAACTACTTTATTAATATCTCCTTAAATTAAGGAGCAATGGTGGGCATCCTTTTCCTGTGGTTTTCCTTTTGCAGGTTTTACACACAGTAGAAGCCTGGGTAGGTTCATAAACTCAAACGTCCCGTGGCGATTATTAGACACACTAACTATAACGCAATTAAGACCCTCGTCTGAGTAAAAACAACGGAGTGTGCAAAAAAAGTCAACTGTGCAGGAGTGTTTTTATTTGCCTTAATTCACAGACTGGTCCTGAATCTGCCTTACAGGTAAGTTTGAGTTTCATTTGGCTGTGCTCTCACTGAACAATCCACATAAAAAAAGTAAAATAAAAAAATGTGCTTATTTAAGATATATTTACAAATTAAGCTATTCAAACTAATGTAGTTGCAGCAAATTGAATATCTGTTTTAAACGAGACCGAAATGGAAATTTTTTTCAGCATTAAAATAGATGAGTGTCGTTTTTCGTTTTTAGCATCACTGATCTTCTATTAAACTTATTCAGTAGCCTTTTGCAGCATTTTGAATTAACAGTGCTTAAAGAAGATCACACCACAGTGGTTCAAACTATTTTTTTTTATTTCAGCCTCAGCATGAAGCTCCAACGCTGGAAGAGGTCAGGCTCTATTTACTTAAGTTCTCACTTTGAACATGCGTAAGTAAGACATCATAAAATTAGCTTAAAATAGATTTATTTGCCTGGCAGATTAACAGTTAACTGTAATTAATATTTAAATTACTAAATTTAAAGATTATTATTTAATCATATTTTTTTATTCACATATTTAAATAATATTTAATATTATATATATACATTAAATACATATTTAATAAAGTCCATATATATATTAATATATATATATACATACACACACACACACACACATTATATATACCTGTATATAATTTAATACATAAATAATGATATTGAAACCTGATAGCTTACACAATGAAGTCACCTATGATGTCCACAGATGCATCTGCAGGATTTTTGACAACATAGAGAATTCTACGTTTCTACACCGAACCCCCTCCGAGTGGCACAATTATGAAGCAGCCTCACACCAGACATTTTTCTTCCACATATTTCTCTCACATTCCACTTCTTATTATTCATCTCAACAGTGAATACACATATAATGATTTGATAATGCGACCGTAAAGAAAGATTTTCCCTCCCAACCATAAAGCAAACCATTTGTTCGCAAACTCCATTTTTTTTTTTTTTGGTTCCTTTGACTCTGTCATACACAATTTATTATTTATCCCAGTGTTCTGTATTACAAATGGTCTCAGGATTAGGACAAATCAGGGCTCAACGAACTATCAGGAGGGAAATGGATTCCTGAACAATATGTGTCAATGGAGAAATTGACAAAGGAGTGACAGCGGCCCTGGAGAGGGGCCAAACAATGCCTTTATGTCGCAGGAGGAAATCACGCTGTTCCACTTGAGACAAACACAATTTCATATTAATGAATAATTGAGAAAGTTTAGAACTGGGTTGAGATAAATGTGCTGGAGCGTTACCCCGTTATCTGTGTCAGGGTAATTCACGGATTGTTTCCAGCAGTGCAGTTTTATACAGCTGGGTTTCTGCAGAGAGATTAGGATTATCGACCATACAGCATCACAACAGTGTGTTTTGGGTGATTTCTCCGAAAGAATGCAAATTTTGAAATGTCTTTCATATTGAAATACATAAAACGTGAATGCATAATCAAATGAATCTTCCAAACTGTACATCAAATTACTTTAGGTACCAATTAGATGTATGGTAACCTGCTGATGTCCTCACCTGCATGCATTTACACTCATCAGCGTGAACTCACCGAGGCTGTGCTTGTTAACCTGTATCTCGGTAACAAGGCCGGGGCTCCGTTGTTACATGAGAGGGGAAAGAGGGAGGGGGGTGGTCGACTCAGAGCCCGGTGCCTTCACTGGAGACGAGGACGCTCCATACAGCACCCCCCCCCCCTTACCATTCATGCTAATGATCCGAGCTCTGCACATAATTAAAGGCCTGGCACCCCTCTCCTGTGAAACGCAAGGGGGGCCTCATCCACGTCTCCCAACGTAGCTAGAGGAGGTTTGGAAAACTTCTGAACGTCTATGGTCCATTATGTATAATTTCAAAACACATCTCAAGTATGAGGAAAAGAAACTTTTCATTTTTAATGACAAAATCATGAATTATTCCATTTATTGTATACACTCACTCTTTCAAAGGTAGCTGGTCCATGAAAGGTGAAACCGAATCAAGAGGAAAGTCTTTTTTTTTTTTTTAAATTCCCATTAAAAAAGACTTATGGTAGCAAACGACACCTGTTGAGTGCTGTGGAAATGAGCAGGAGCTAAATGAGAGTTATTTTAAAGAGAAACCTTTTAGGGTTTTAAAATATTTCACTGTATTTTTAATTTTTCTACTATATTATGAATATTTTGTAGCAAGACAAGACAGCGTAAATGAATGAAAGCAAAAGGTAATGACTGCTGCTCCTAGGTTTCCAAGGAAATGCAATTTGATGACCACAGAACATTCATATTTTTGAATGGTTTTAATAATATCCTTGAATGGTGCATCTAAAGAATGACATAAAACTATTGATTTGATTCAGTTTCCATTTAAAAAGCCAAAATGAATCCCACTGTTTTTGGATATTTTGGGCTGTGGGGGATCCCACCTTGTGCTTCTAATCTAGTTGAGAGATGTTTTTGTGATCTTCTGTTATCTGAAGTCTGGGAAATTCATGTTTCTAGTTTTAATTACAATATTACTAGTTGTTGCATATCCTGGGACTGAACTGTGTGCTTGTGGCTTGTGAGACGCTTGTGCTGATAAACCAATAATGATTATCTTTTATACATGATTCATTAGTATGTCCTAAGGAAGCACTGATTTTTTTTTTTTTAATTCCTAACAGGCTGACTTGACTGCTCACTTTGTGTCTGCACTGCCTGATAAAAGTGTAGAGAAACTCTAGCCATCTTTTTTTCCCCTGTTTTTTTTAAGAGCAGAAGAGGATGCCTTGCACTTTGTTCTCCATTATGCATGAAGGATCCTGTTTGCTATTCAACGCTGATGAACTTCACAAATTAAAAGCAATGTGTTCTGGATTGGCGGGATGTTTTCATCTTTGGTGCTTTTGCAGAACGGGTTGCAGTTCTCACATTTGGCCAATAGGTGTCCCTCCAAACCGCGCTAACGCCGCAGCGAGGCGTCCTGCCTGCAGCATGGCACTGTTGTAACTGCAAACATAACAGTCATCATCATCATCTCTCTCACTGCTCCAGAACCAGAGGCCACCGTGACAAAAACGCTCACTATTACAACATAATTTAACTTGGCTTTCTGTTCTGTTTGTTAAACGGACTAAATAAGGCTTTAAACCTCAATGAGGTTTCTCGCCTAGATCCTTAGAACTTAATAAAGACATAAAATGATCCTAATACTCTCAATGGATTGATCCTGAAAGATTAGATGTATTTAAGACATGAAAAAAAAATAAAAGAGAAACTCTGCATTTCGATTAACAAGAGAAATTTACAATTTTGAACTCGTAAATTTAAGAGAAGTATGAGAAGGTGGTATCCACTTTTAGCTTGGATAATTACAGACACGATCATAAAATACAACTCTCTGTGGTGTAAATGTATTATAAAGGGTTATTTTTCTATACATAAATGATAAAACAACTCCTGATCACGTCGTTTGATGACAGCAGAGATTAGACCACAAACCTAAGTGTGATATGGAACTCATCTGTCAGTTATAAGACCTGATTTGCCCATCATTTAATGGCCCCCAGAGCTAAACACCTCCATCAGACTCTCCTCATTAGGATTTACTGTTCCCAGCTACTAGAATGAGCTGCAGAGCGATACTGAAATGGACATTTTTATGTCAATGGCTCTATGCTTTTACTGATGTTCTTGCTGATAATTGCTCTTTGCCTCCAAAATCAGCAATAACCCAACAATAACTAAAATCTGATGTTCCTGCATGTGCTCTGTCCTCCACTCTTTGATGGATTCTAGCTGTCTCCAGTCAGATTTGGTCTCTCTTCCAGTATGTTTGGGCTGTAATTGTATTCACAACATCTAATTTTTCCACATACTGACTGCAGAATCCTGCAATGAGTTCCTCTGTTCATTCAGGTCAGTATCGAGCTTATTCTTATATTTAGGATCAAGATATGGTTTATACTGCACGACTATTGTACTGTCACTGGTGTATTGAATATTTTTCTTGCAGACAAAGCTACTCCATAAAATACCTGCAGTTATAAAGGAACATCAACAACAACAACAACAACAACAAAAGGCATAAAATTAGCCTATAGGAAGCTAAATCCGACCCAAATTAGTGATGCTGAAGTTTGATTTTAATTACTTGATCCCTTAAGATACCATGCAGGAAAATTTGTTCACATATTAAATCACATACATTACACTTTGTGAAGAACCCTGGCGTGTACTCAGACATGTAAATTACATGATGATACCACCACCAAAGCACATGGCACATAAATAAACATGCCCAAATTAGATAACAAGGTAGCTACAAAAAGGCATTTGTATGTCTCTGATAGCAAACCACCTTACTACAGAGGACTGTAATAGGTGGTCCTTTCTGTGCCTGTTGTTGATATACCATCTGGCCCATGTAGCAACTACATCCCTTTAGGCCTGTAAATAATGACTTTCCATATCCTTGCAACTAACCTGTGCTTGGCTCATTGTGCTTTAGGGGGATATGTGACACTTCACATCCCTCCCCTTTGCTTTTCTTGTCTTTACTACACCTCTCTCCAGTTGATGTTTTTGACTATGGAGAGAGGCAGGCCTTCGTTTGCAGGATAAAAGGAAGGGGTAGCGCCCCTCAATCACTCTGCCCTCCAGGAGATGTGGGGAACGAGGGATGAGAAGGATTGAGAGAGGGTTGAGAGAGAAGTGGTGGGGGTGGGGGGGGCCCTAGCAGGGTGCAGAGATGTAAGACACATTTAGATACAGCTTTGACTGGTGTACAAACTGTTGACTTTTTTCCTCTCCATCTCTTCTCCATCCTCTTTTGCTGCCTCTGGGGACAAAAATCACACAAATATTGGTGCAGGGCCATTGAAAGCAGGGGCAGAAGGAGAGCTGAAATGTCAGAAGTGAAATAAAACTGTACTTTTCTTATCCAAATACTGGGGGGGGGGGTATTTTAAAGAACCGATCATCTCTCTGCCATTGTTCACATTTTCAGGAATCTTCTGAAACAACATCTGTGTAATCAGACCAGGGATAAAGGAGGTAAGACGGAGAGCAGCACGCTAAGATTTGTTACTCAGATCTTGGCATGACCCCCCCCCCCCCCCCCGGGGAGGCTGCAGGGCCTGGGTCAACCATATGGTTGCAGAGGCCCTGGAGAAGCCAGCCTGATAAGCTGGATTTGCTTCAGAACCGAGGCCCGGGCTGCACCACCTCGCAGGTAAAGGGGGGTGTTGCTCCTTAGCAGGGCGGAACCAGAGGGCAAAGAAAGGACTATGGTTTAGTCCTCGCTATCTGCTAAGCTAAGCACAATGAAAGTCGACTTCTAAAATTGACGTGAAAAAACGGCGCTCACCTTACTTACTCCTGCGCTCCCATCAGCTCCTCCGGGCCTCTGTCGCCCCGACATAAATACAGTCGATTGTTATTTGGGGGTATTTTCTAGAAGAAATGGAGGTGTCATTCTTCCTGAGAGAGTAGTTTCAAACTTTGAATGATGAATGCGCCCTGAGAGTTGTTGCTTTCCATTCCAGCTATAGTGATTTTTCCATTGTCCCCAAACCACCCATCTGACCTGTCACCCCCCACCCCCACCCCGCCCTCCTACTGACAATGTGATGCTTTTTTGTAGCTCACTCAAAATCACTTATTAACCTTAGAGGGACTCAGAATCGGCCCAGCTGGCAGACAGATTGGTGTTTTTTAGTCTCTAAACATTGAGTCAAATTTAGAATTTACAATAATTGCAATAATTGAAGAAATCAGGTATATATACGAAAGGATTTTCCAGCTGGTTCACAATTAATCAAATAAAGCAAATTTCATGAATATAGCCTGAAGCACTGGAATTCATTTTTCTATCTGTCTTTAGCCACAATATTAGAATTAGCAGTAATCACACTGATGGAATTATGTTAATATAAATGCCACTACCTATAGACATGCAAATTCTGAATTGTATTTTTACCTCCCTTTTTCAATGTAGTTTTCACTTTTAATCAACCTCCAGTCAGCCTTTGTTTGGGCTTACGCCGACCCTGCAAATAATAATTACGGATGTCAATTTTTATTTACTGATCACCATATCACACACAAAAAAAAAAAAAAAAAGGTGACAAACCTGAGAATTCTTTTCCCATCGCAGGAACGATAGCGACAGATTATCTGCAATTTACAAGCAAAGGCCTTAAAAAAGAAAAAAAAAGAGAGAGAGAGAGAGAGACCATTCAGTCCTCTGAGAATATGCATGGCGGAAAAGTTTTCCCTCACTCAGCGCCAAGTTCATTTTGTTTGACGTTTTCTGAGACGCCCGAGGAGGAGCGGGTTTGCTCTTTAAGACGTGCTGACATGTTATTGTCTGAGCGCCTTTTGGTCTTCATCGCTAATAGAGAATGGCTTGCCTTTTGTATTTATAATGCATACCCTCTTTGAGGTTGTTACAGGTGCCACAGAGAGACTCCTTATCAGTCTCTCCTTGTTGGTATTCACACTAACTTAATTGTTCTGCCTTCCTAATATTCTGAGGGTTATACGTAACATATCAGCTAATTATGGATTCTCTCGGCGGCGTGGCCTTACCCTGCCCCACCTGGTTTCTAATTAATTAGCTATGTTTATACTAGTCATTATAACCTTGACAGCTTGTTACCTTCATTGCAGGAAAAGGTTCTTTCATGACATGTTACCAAACTGGAAGTGTGACACCTCTCTGACTTGCCTGTGGTCTCCCGCAATGGGGACCAAAGCCCAGATGACTCTAACTGAGCTGTGTCTTGAAGATATGAAATATTCAAATGAGATGCTAACAGAGAGGGACTTTGTGACGCTGGATGTCTAATGTTAACGTTCTCATTACAATATAAAAAGAATCTTTGCCATTTTATCTGGATCAAAAAGTGGGAATAAGAGATGTGAGTGTGAGTTCTTCAGGCATGACTGACAAGACAATGGGAAAGTTTTACAGTCACTCCGCCTTTGTCGAAATGATATTTAACAAGCGTTCAAGCCGAAAAAAGGGGGAGATTTGGGATGAAATGCAGGCCACATAATGGAAAATGAAAAATATTTGTATGTTTCTTTATCAAAAATAAATTGGTCTCTACAACATGAAAAAGGTGCCGTGTGATCATTTGTAATGGTGTGCAGTCCTCTCAATTAAACAACTCATCTACTCACGCTTGTGTTGAGACGACTATTCTGAACAACAACATAAAAGACGTGTTTTTTCATGAATTGGAATAAGAAATGAAAGTATTTCTCTTTGCACATGAAAGGTTTTATTTATCTCCAAATTTCTTCACAAAGTTGTTTGAATCGGAGTTACTGTCGAGATAATCGATCTGCCTGACAGACGGAGGATATCAAAATGTCGATTAAACAGCACGATTGTTGCTCGTGCTGATCAAAAAAAGTTGAAATTTTGACGGTGGGTGTACTTTGGCTTTTTTTGCACAGTAAATATTATCACATGTTAAAGCAGGAACCTCAGGTATAAGGTGATGGTTGTAAACATTTGTGAAGATGTTGTCCTGCTATTGTCAAAGCTGGATCCAAGTCACTGTTACATGACACTCAATGAGTTATAGGTGTTTTCCCTGCTAGCATCACTTAGCTTTCACGTACTAGATGGAGGACTGTTTACTACAACTGTTGCATGTATCAGATCTTCTGTACACTTCCATTGGAAGTGGTTCATGTTGTTTCAGTGTTACTGTTGTTAACATTGTAATGACTAACCATACAAGCCCTGAACCTCACCCCTGAGGACCGCCACCCAGATGTTGAATAAAATCCTGACCGCAGGTTTCCTTGGTGACTGTAAGGTCACTCCGGATAAGTTTTCTCAGCATCATGTGGGTGAGCCCTGTGGTGGTTATTTGCAAAATAATACGTCCTTAAAAAAAAAAAGCACACTTTATTGCATTTTAAAAAAAACCTGCCCAGAGATACCAGATAACATTCATCCACCACCGTCTCCACCATTTGTTGACTGAATGATAAAGCTGGCACGGCCCCGTTTTGAAACAAACATTCAGATTTCTTTTAGATTTGAGCCAAAAATATTTTAAATTCATGGAAAATTCCCTTAAGATCAAAAATTGTGTAGTATATAACTATGTGAGTACATTGATCACTACTTAAAGTCTGTCATTCATTAGATGACAGATACATTTTCACCTCTACTCTCTTAAAGATACGAGATATGTCATACGAACGTGAATCTCTGTGACTATATGTTTAGTTGCTGTGTACTTTGGTTTAACGGAATTACCTAAAATATTGAAACTCATCTCCGTGTCCTAAGAAAGCAATTACAGCTCACTCAGACAAATAGGTCTATTCAGTGGGGGAAGGGGGGTTCGTGAACACAACAGAATGTCCTTCAAGGAGACGGACATAATAATTCATGCTCAGGGCTCAGGTATGCCAACAGGTCTTCGCGGCCGCACCTTTCTCACAATCACCATTGCTCGGTATACTGTATTGTCAAAGGCAAAATGAGGATGTATAATTCAATAAGCAGTGCACTAAAGAATTAATATATTCAAGTTAATTATGCTACCTTGTGAGAGAACTGTTGTACATCAGATTACCAAAATGATTTTTACTTTTGACCTTGGTCTCTGCGGATCGGCTTCATTACAAGTTTTTTTTTTTTTTCTTTTTTACAACAATCGGCGTGGAGCAGCCCCTTTATTTATGATTCAAGGATTGACGTCCTTTGTTTAAATAAAATATTGCTGAAAGGTGGGAGTGTGAATGAATCTTTTCAAGCGAGTAATTAGATGGGAAATTTATTTATTCATGTTTATGTTATGTTTTTCTATTCCTAAGACAGCTGCTCCGCGGAGGAAACGCTGCCATGGAGATCGAGAGCAACCGGCTGGCACAAACTGTGGATGGAAGAACAAATGTTATCAGAAGGTTTTAATGAGGGCCTCTTCTTCACTCAGCCTTCAGCGGTGCCAGGATCACCCTGAAGGTCCTGTACCTGCTTAGAGTTGAACAACTTGTTCAGTGAAAAATCAGTGGCCTCATTGTGTATCCTCCCAACTTTGACAGCTGGGAGACGCCTAAGGCTGATCCTGAAGCTACTACCTCCGTTTCTGAGAGTTGATCTGCTGCAGAAATTAAAGCTTGGGTTTCTGCAGTCGTCCATTAATTGCAATGATGCTGTTTTATCCTGATACTGCGTACCTTTATAGGCATCTTGATTGGCTGAACAAAAAGACGATATAAAGAAGAAAAAAAAAAGTGTTTTGTTTTTTTTAATCAAACTGAATTCTGAATATCTGCGATCCTCTACCTCTATCTACCCTCTCAAACACTAAAAATAATTAGCTACTCCCCATAATGCTTCAGAGCAGATCGAGCTCCCCCCCCCCCCCTCTTCTACAGATCATGACAGTATGAATTACTTGAACAATACCTGGAGCAATCTGTGAACCTAATTAACTTCTAACAAAGATCAAATCAACACATCATTTTGAAATATGTGGGAAATAAAAATGAGCAGGTCTTATCCACACACATTTCTCCTGTATGTCCTGTAAGTGCTGTTATTTTTTTTAATTTTTTTGTCTGGTGTCTGAAGGATGGCCAGGGGAACGTGACAAGACGACAAGGACCAATTTTTTTTCTCCCCCCATCCTGTAATCAATGTGCAATTTGTACTCATTTGAATGCACTCGATTACACCATTATAATGTTGATGGCTCACGGGTGTGAGTTACACAGCTTTGGTTTGGACCCATTTCATTAAATATTAAGGGAGCAAAAAAAGTTCATCAAAATAGGAGCGAACAGACTGGCGTTAAGTTTCGTGAGCGATGGGAGCTCTTGACTTTTATTCCTCTGCGCTCTTTGGTCCAGGTTTCTTTATTTCTGGGGTCTTAAAGAGGGTGTTGAAGGAATCAAACATGTCATGAAACTTTTTTTTTTTACTCCCCCCATTCTCTTCTTTGCTTTATTTACTCAGATGAACTCATCTTTCGTGCCATAAAAGGCTCTTGTCTGAATGGTCATATAGTACAAAAGCAAGTGATGCAAAAAGGTGAAATCGGAGTATATCTCTCCAGCTCAATTGAGCCCGCTTTCTCTCCTCACTCTTCATCAGCCTCGCCTGCCTCGCCTTCTGTCTGCCACTGTGTTTGGCTTTAAGATGTGATGTGAGTGTAATATTCTCTCAGACCCGGCAGTTACTTTGTGAACAGCAGCTGATGCTATTCCCCTCCCCCCCAAAGTTATATTAAATTTGCAACTGGCCCTCTTTGTCTTTTTCATGAGATGTATGTTTTAAAGTGTGTGTCAATTCTTAAAGATGCCCTTGGCTTTTATCAGTCGTTTTTAAGAAAGCTTTCAATAAAGAGTGAGGCGAGAGCTGGATGTGGCGGGCGCCCATTTTGCTTGCATAAACTGCATATAAAATCTTAAAGTCAGATCTTTAATGCTGATACGATCCGACTTAAAGCCTTCTCAACAAAGACGACGCCTTAATATTAATGAATTTGACTTAACATTGTTTTAACAGTGATTCAATGTTTGTTGTTTTTGGTTTTAAAGCGCTTTTGCTTTAACTACACAATCTTTTTTTTTTTTTTTCTGGCATAGCTTCAGCTGCTGGGTCCTATTGAAATTTGACATTTAAAGCCATGACTTTTCCTATGAAGACACCCCCCCCCACTTCCCACCACCACCCATCTCAACCCTCCCACTCTTACAGCCTTGCAAGAAATCAGTTATGCTTTTTATTCCATGTCGGATCTACAAATAAACCCCCAATAGGCCGTGCTTGTTTTAAACATTCTCTAAGTTCCAGCTGTTCTGTTGACCCGTATCCTTTGTAGGGTGAAGCCGGCGTGCAATTACCTCTGATTAGAGCTCTGACTCCTGACACACCTCTACTCCGAGAGATGAGCCATCAGTTTTACACGTGTGAATTCATGTCTACTGTTGATAGCAGGGATGGAGGAGTCAGTGGTAGCGTCCCGGTGAGTTCCTGCTCAGGTCAGGAGTTTACAGATCGACGGTGAGAACGCCTCAGACCTCCACCTGCCACTCACGTGCCAAACACACACACACACATATTCAATGGTATGAACACACTGGAAATTAGACTATGTCTTAATTATGTACAGATCAAGCTGCAACAACTGAGATTTGTTGACAGTTCTACATTAAGAAATTAATAAGTGTTTTCTCAGTAGTGTGAATTAATGATGTCTTGGTTTACATTTTCACCAATGCGGGGTTTTTTTTTTTTTCTGACTTGATTGATTGTGAGTTCACCTTCTCTCATAAAGAGCCCTTTAAAAAAAAAAAAAAAAAAAAGTAACAACAAAAATGATTAATTGCATCACTGAGATTGTTTTTCAGATGCAGTCAGGTAATTTTGTATGAGGAAGGATGAGAATACGACCACTTCAGCCTGTTTTCCATCAAAGATTGCCGTGTTTCTCTAGATGCAACACGAACACAATGTTTCCAACATGGCAAAATACCAGCTTTAATAATAATAATAATAATAATAATAATAGTGTCTTATTAGCTTCATTGTGCTGTATATTAGTGCTGTCATTCATTCAGCCTCACTATCGCTCTCTTTTCTTTTCATTGTAATTGATCTGAATACATGAGCTTGACCTGCACTTGACTTGTCTCATTGATCCACCCTCAACACAATGACCAGAGGAAAGAAGAGCTGAGGCCATCGATACAGAAAGGGATCCCTGTTGATTTTGGCATGTCTCGATTATACAGAAACTCCAACAGAAGGTCAGCAGCAGCCATAAAAACCCTCCTTCACATTCTGCTTTAAAAAAAAATAGAGATAAATAGGATGGAACCTTTAGCAGTGGAGCTGCAAGTTTATTTCATAATATAAGTTAAAGACACTTCAACAGAAAATAAAAATATTAAAGCTTTTTTTTTTCCTTTTTCTTCAAAAAATGGCATTCCTAACACCATGTGAATTATCTCATTCTATTAGCGATAGCTCATTTTCAGATCTGGAACCCATATAGGTATACGGTGGCTGATTTAAGGTTCAGGGATCTGATTGCCTTAGGCAAGTTATTCTAAGAGCCCCCTGATGTCAGTGGGACTGTCTGGCAGAATAAAAGGCAAGGCAATAAACTGGGGGAAAAAGTAGCACACGCGCATTGAAATCGGGGCCTCCCCGAGGCGATGGCCCAACTGGCCCGTGGTTAAATCCTCCACTGAAAGTGTAATAATCACACTAGAGCCCCACAGAGGGAAGGAGAGAGAAGGAGTGGGGGAAGACACAGAGCTACCAAAACAAAAGCCACCCTTCTCTGTCCTGTTCTCTTTGTGCCGTCTGTATAGAAATATATATATATATATATAAATTTTGATGCAGGGAATTATAGGGCTTGTGATGGACAAGTGATGGGAAAGTAGAACAAGATCTGAAACAGATCACGAGGGTTTATTGTAACTGTGGGTGTCATTCTGATGTGTTTGCTGATGTAAGCATTAGATTTGTACTCTAATCCTGTCCATTGGCTGTCAGCGGCTCGCTCTGGCTGCAGATAAACCAGTAATAATGCTGTCAGTACTTTGCAGATGTGCGATCACTTAACTCAAATTTGGGTCTGAGCATAGCGTATGGGGCGGTGGACGTGTGGTCGATGCTGGCGTTAAAATCGTTTCATCTTTGGCTAGGGAAAATTTGTTTTTCTGCTTGTAAAAAAATACCAAACAAACTGAAAAAAACAAATAAGAGAACAGATTAAAAAAACATTTATTTAGAAAGTAATATGCCTTTCCACTGTTCTTGGATGCTGCACCATTCTCTCTCTTTTGAGAGTGCTCAGCGGGATTTCCCATTATAAATCACATTTAGTACCTCTGACATGTTAGAAGGGATATAGCTGCCAGGGCTTTAATTGCCTTACCCTGCATGTCTCATCATTGTGCTCTTATATTTTAAGTCGAGGACTCTTGTGGATGTGATTAAGATCTGCATCCATCCTAGGAATTGTGCAAATGATGAGCATGTCGAGCAAAAAAAAAAAAAAAAGTGTAATGCATGAGTTGAAAACATCAATTAAGATGTTTTCTTTCCGAGCTGGAGTGTTGGCGCTTTTGTTCTCGCTTTTGTAAATTGTGGAAGGGTCGACTGGTGCGCCGTTTAGGAGAGGAAAAGGTCAAACTAATTAGCGCCGCCGGTGAACTTGGCGATGAAAGTTCTTGATATCTCTCTGCAGACCTGACAGGAGTTCAAATTCATTAAGGATTGTTCTAAATTGGATCTTATAGCGGAAGTTTTGAGCTCTGGGTGACAAGACGCGTTTGGCTGGTTATGTCGAGAGAGGAAGATCACTTTGTGCACCATTAAACCTGCACAATGCCGTAATCATCTTTGTTTAGATATGTTAAATAAAGCATGTCATTATTCTCTACTGGGTGCTAAGTGGTGTTTAAAGCTCCATAAATTCAATTAGAAAATGTTTAATGCTGCCCCTAGACCATGTTAGTGCAGTGATGCCAGTGATTCGTGGGTAGGGTCTTGTCAGCCATTTTTAAGAATTATTACTCAAGATTTACATTTATATTGTCATTTTAATAGCACGACCTTCTTCAACCAATGGGTGCCTCAGAAGCTTTGTCCCCCCCACCCACCCACCCACCTCCCTACCCCCCGGCTTGCGTCCCATTTGTCATTATACATAGCTGGGAAGAAATCTCTCCTCAGTCTCAGTCTGTCATTAGAGCGCTCCCGTTCGCCTGGTGCAAATGCACAGTTTAGCAGCCACTGTGGAAAATGCTAAAGAGGTCCTGACAACTCCTGGGGGTTGGCTAAGTATGGGCCAAGGGTTTCTGTGTGTGCAAGTGCACACTTGCATTAGTGAAAGAAGGGGGGGGGGGGTAGGTTGGGAGGGTCCCAGTGGTTGTTTGCCTGTTTTCCATCAAGAGCCCTCATCTCCTTTATCCCCTTTGTGGCAGAGTCCCTCCTCGGGCAGTTCCCTCCAAGGGGGATCTAAAAAGAGCAGCTGCCTGCGAATGAGTGCCATTTCCTCCTGCTGTCACCAGCACACTGGCAACCCTTAGTCCTCCGCCACAAACCCCCTATTAATATGCATATGAACTTGTTTCTCTTAGTTCCGAACTCCAGTGACAAAGTGGGAAAGCATATGCCTGAAATATTCATGATGGCACGCAGTAATTAAGTGGTGGAGAAGGGAACTGTACGAGGGAGAATCACTACCCCTACCCCTCCACCGGAGTTAAAAATGGCCTTTTTTTTTTTTTTTTCTTCACAGCAATAAAAAGCATGTTGTGCTCCGCTTTCTCAGTAATTCTTCGAAGCATTTTCCCTGTGCGTGCTGTTGTGTAATACGGAGCCATTTGCATTATAAAAGTTAATGAGGCTTAAAAGAAGTGCAGTTTTTGTTAAGAATGTTAAATCTACTTAAATGCCAGACAGAAGCCACGCCGCTTTTCTTACTTTTTTTTTTTTTTTGCTCGCCACATTCATTGTTGTTGCACGCTGAAATTCTTAGATCATATCAATGCAACACAATCAGATAATCTGTTGCCTCACGTTACCATAAAACTTTTAAATGACTGATGAATATTTTCACTTTTTAGGATTTTATTAAATGCGCAGAAACTTCAATGAACTATTGCTTTGAAATTTCACAGGATGAAAAATGCATGTTACCCATAATTTGCATTTTTAACTCAGAATATCTTATGCACACCAATGTTCTTTCACATCTGAGCACAATAACATCTGTATATTTGTTTTACTTCTCTTGTCAGTAAGAGAGATTTGGTGAAATGCTTTTATTTTTGAGTTCATGCCTATCAATATAATGAAATAGTACAAATAAAATGTAGAAGTATGCAGCATTTCTGATCCATTTCCGGTAAATCAATTTTGCAATTAATGATTGTAGACTTTTTTTTTTGCAAAAAATTTCTACTTTCATACTAAAAAGCAAACACTTTCTGCTTTTAAAAACACAGAGACTGTGAAATGAGAGCGTAAAGCATGCTGCAAAACATTCAGAGAGGTTTAGCCAGGAGAATCAGGACAGAGAGGTGGACGCCTCTGTGCAGCCACCAGGGAGATGGAGAGAGAGAATGAGGGAGATGGAGAGAGAAAGAGGAATGGAAAGGGGGGGGTTAGAATCTGAGAGGGAGGAGAAGGGAGAGTGGGCTGTGAGATGGTTGCCGGCGTTTGACAGCCAGGTAGATTGTATCTGACATAAAGCCCAGAGATGAAAGAACAGCGGACAGCTGGCCCACTGCACTCAGCTCACTCCACGCAGTTGCACTCACCTCGCCATGCAGCCTGCCCCCCCCCCCCCCCACACACACACACCCTTTCCTCTCACATCCTCCTCCTGTTTACACTCTCCTGACGGCTCTTTTTCCACCAGAGGATTGCTCCTCAGCTCCCTGGGCCCCCAACCACACTCGGCTCTTCTCGGGATTGGCGTCCATCCTCTTCGGCCTCCCTCCCTCCTTCCCTCGCTATCCCACCTCCCACCTCCACTCCGTGGGCCTGTCATCTCACGGCCCACTCAGTGCCACACTGACTCGTTTTGTCAATAACCATTTATTTGTTGGTGGAATGGCAGCAGCCATTACATCTGACCTCCCTGTTTCATCAATTATGGATAGATTATTGGATGTGAACATCTGCAAGAGCTTGCTGTTGGACTCACCTTCTGGCAGGGATTAGATAAAGTATTAAACTGTTGTTTATTGTCGGGCCAAAACTCTACTGGGAAGCCGGATAATTTTTACAGCCCCACAGCAAAAAAATAACTTCCATCAACAAGACTCCTAAATAGTTCAGCAGAGCTGCTGAGGCCCCCTCACGGTAAGATACAGGCCATTCATTATTTACACTTATTACTTATTACTCACGCTAACAGCTAGTGGCAGATTGGCCTTAGTCATTGTTTGTCACCTTTGCAAATATGTGAAGCAGAAGAACAAGTCATGTTTTACGCTCACAGACACTTCTCTCCGAAGCTCCGATCTGCTGGGAAACGTCTTCCAGCGCTGCATAGAGAAGCGGTTGCTGCTAAATCGCTAATGATTGAGAACAAGTTCAGACCACACACACACACATGCACACAAACACACACGCACACGCACATACATGCACACACGAATGGTCTCAGGGGTCAGGGAGATATTTAAAAACACATTTAAGTTATTTATTTTTTAAACATACCAAATAAAATGTTTAACACATGAATTATAGATTTTAAATGGATATCTTCTGGCTGTATATGTAACACTGGTGTAGTATTTACATAATGCATGGAGGGAAATAGGCAGTAGTAGTGCTAAATAAGGATTAGTGTGATGCATGACCTGTGGCACAGATTGTTCCTCCGAATATCCCACCAACGATGTCAGGGATGAATGGAAGTTTTATCCTGTGATTTTTTTAATGCCCTATTACACTTTATCTGAGTATTCAGTCTGATAACAGGTTTAACTTCCTCTGATTATTTGTAGTTAAAGTGTAGTTGAGACTATAAGACTTTGATACTCTTATTTAGTTTAATATAAATTAGCAATGAAACACATTTGCCCACTGTGTTATTAGTCATTAAATAATATTTCAACATGATTTTAAATTATTTATTATTATTATTATTATTATTATTATTATTATTATTATTATTATTATTATTATTATTATTATTATTATTATTATTATTATCATTATTATTATCATTATTATTATAGCTAATGAATGACGTTTGAGTCAATCCGTCCACATCCTGATGTATTTATTATTCCAGGATGCTAACATTTAAGCCTGGTGTCCTTCATCGGAGCATTAGGATCTTTTGATGAAGCTACTTTTCAATGTCAGGAATTTCTCTTTGAAATGTCTATCTATGATAAAAACCCTAATCATGAGTTTTATCCACTGAATATTAATGTCATATAAATCATGGCGCAGCAGACACATGCAAAATTATTCCATCTGAAAGTCTTTGGGTGCTTGTCGATGCCGTTAAATGGTCGGTTGGATTAATTTCCTGCGCACAACAACATATCAGTGCAACCATGACTGTACAGTTCCTCTATAGCATGTGTCAAACTCAAGGCGAGGGGGCCACGTGTGGCCCTCCACATAATTTAATGTGGCCCGCCAGAGCATTAAAGGTCAGAGTGTCTAAAAATAAATAGGTCAAATGTGTGATTTGACCAAAAACTACATTACCCATAATGCAGTAACAAAGCCTATTTTAACATTGACAAAAAAGTTATGAAAGGATTTATAAAAAGATTTATGTTATAACAGAGCAAAAGCATAATGATTGTAACTTGAATAAGTAATAAATTCAGAGTTATTTAACATCAAGGAGTAGTTACATTTATTTTACATTACACTGAGTTATAATTTAGTAAAGAGATCAGACTAGATGTAAAGATATTATGTTTGTGCTCCATGACTCCGGTGCCTCATTGACGTAACATTGACGCCATTACAGGACATATTGGATATTTCCTCTGAAAAGCCATATTTATTGTTAGATATTCTTCTCAGCTGTTTTTTTTTTTTCTTTGCAGCGTCGCATCCCCATAGTGCAGTGAAGAGGAGGTCTGTGCACTGCCTTTTTAGTCCCCTGTCAAAGCCTCTCACAATTCACCTTCAAGGCATCTGCTCAGCTGTCAACACCACTTGTCAAACAGACACTTAGCATTCACATTGTTTCTGCAAAAATGAAGATATGCATTTCCACAGAGTCCCCCCACACAACAGCCCATAACCCCGGCGTCGTGGTTAATATCTTTAGGTGATTTCGGCGGTGATGTAACCTCTGTCAAACAGGAAGTGTCTTTTCTTTTCCAGGCTTTGAACAAAGAGCGTGAAAACCTCCTGTGTGCCAGAGAGTAGTGTGGCACCGCGCATCAAAATATAAGTGCAGGTTGAAAGGCACAAAATAAGGTCAGTGTCACCGCACTGCATTATTTAATACCCTACTGTTTATCTCCTTGCCCACTGAATCCGTGCACAACAAAATGCTGTCTCCTATGAAATATTTATGCAATTTCCGAGCTTTACATGTAGAGAAAGCAATCGAAAGACTAGGTGTTACACACTGCCAGCAGGTTGCTTAATGGCATGTCGCCTGGCAACATAAATTGTCAAACACGGGGAAAAAACAGCAGAGAAACCCTGGTAAAACAAGTCATCACACGGTAAGGTGGTTGTCGGCTGGGCATGTAGACATGCTCTGATTTGGAAGCTGCAGCCGCTTTGAATTCCAACAATATCAGCAGACGGTGATTTATTTCATGTCTTACTCTCTTACGACAGAAATATTCTCATGACAAAACAAGGAATAGTAGGGAAAAATCTATTGAAACCAGAAAACAACTATTCTTTTCATAAATGTGAACACCTGACCATCAGAATGTGTCATTTGTTCAACATTAAGCCTTTATTTTGGTCACATCTTTCCCCATTTCAAGGTGTAGAAAGAGGTTATGTTTAGGGAAAGAGGGATAGAAATATTTTGCACTTTAAAGGGAGAGAATCAAAAGAAGTGTTTTCCCATAAAGTCAAACAAAAACACAATTCATTGCCATTTGAATAATTAAAAAATTGTTGCTCCTCGTACAAGTCTTCGTTAATGCACAGCCATCAACACAAATACGGGCAGCAAACAGCGCTTCACCGCCATAAACCACAGCGTGCTCTCTCCCTTTTTGTCTTGTGTCTCTTTCATGTTAAAATCGCTTACTAATTAAGCCAAATGCCACTGCATCCAGAGTGCATGCTTCCAGACGCACACACACACACACACACACACACACACACACACACACACACACACACACACACACACACACACACACACACAAAGGAGAAAGAGAGAGAGAGGAGAGAGCGTTCTCTAATGATCAACAAGCGCCAGCATCCCCAGTCAGCCAGCCTGTGTCTCTCCAGCCGACTCGTGCTGTTTAAGTGATTGTAAATCATCCCACAGTAATGGCTGAGATTAGCATACTATCAAAAAGCTTTCTTCATGCATGATGCGGTAACATCTCTGGGATCCTAAGTGTTTTATGGCGAGCGAGACCGTATCAGCCGCTGTCATTAACCATCATGCAGTGGCCGGGCGAGCCAAGCTGTACCGGAGCTGCTGCTGTTAGTGTTACCAGATGCGTGAGGAAGATGCTAGGCCTGGATCGGAGCCCATTATGGGCCCCCGCCTGTCAGGAGCCATTAGGCACATGCTTCTTGATTAATGCTCTAAGTGATGGTGTGAGTACTACTCAGAGACCGGCACGGGGAGCGAGAGGGGGGAAAAGAAAAAGGTTATCGCCTCACAAAGGAATGTCTAAACGGGCGGCGCGGTGTCAGCGAGGACGGTGAATATACGGTCTGATTTCATCACAGCTCAAGGTGCGAGGAAACCATCCTGGTGTGGGTGGTGAGGGTTGTTTTTTTTTTGGGAGGGGGGGGTCTAAAAATTGCTTTCAGGCTTTGATTTTCTCTCAATGTTTTTGAGGGGATCCTGCTTAGGGAGAGGATCTCAGGGTGTCCTCTCCCTCCACCACCCTACCCCCACCCCTCCATCCAGACTCACACTGCCTTGCTATTGTGACCCATGAATTATTGATTAACCTCAGTAATAGAAAAGATATAACTGTGGTATGCTTTGACCTGCCTCTCCTGCGGTGGATAAGTGTTATTTCCAAACAGATATGCATATGCATGGAGGAGATGACAGGAGAACGCACTAGATGTCGGGTAAAGTTTAGCTCTTCTCTGTGTTGTTGTTATTGATTATTAACATTCACATTAATATTCATATTTTGGTTCGAATCCTACATGAAACTCGGGTGTGTTGTTTTTTTTTGTGTGTGTGTTTTTTTTTAAACAACAGCAGTGGATCATCATCTATTGAAAATATATATATGGGTGACAACACGCAGAATCAAAATAGACTGAACTTCTTAGAAAAACATTAAAACCATTAAAAATGTCATTTTGGTTGCCAACCTGGTGTAACAAGTTATTCTCCGGAGCAACTAGACCCATGTGTTCTGCTGACATGTTCAAAATGAATCCATCTGCTCTGGTCGTGTTCCTGTGATGATCTCACCTTCCACAGCGGATCGATAAATGAAACGCTATGTTTAAACTGAATCAAATTTTCCACTTGTAGGGCTGGGGCTTTCATCCGCGACAAGACCCCCCTACAGTCTTCACTCTTAGCTTTACCGTATATACAATTAAACGCCCCAGTAAACCTGCGCGTTTTCATTAGATTGGACCTGCAGGGATGTCGCCGCACGTTTACCCTCACCCCAAACCCAAAAGAGATGACCAGGCCCCGGTAATTGCATGGCGCTGTGTTTACATTTATTCATGAAACAGAGGACCCGCCTTTTCATCCCCAGTTTCCACCTGTCACCCATTCCATTTGCCGCGTCAGGAGAGAACGCCTCCCCTCTCCTCCGACCGCCGCCATCACACCCCATCAAACTTGGAGCTACAATCACTAATCAGGCCCCTCCCCCCTCATGAAGCACCCACTAACTACTTGTTCCCCATCCATATTGGATTCTCCCACAACCCCAACGAATGATTAAGTTTTCATGCATTTGGTTCCATCCAAAACGTATGCGCACTCATCCACATCCTTTATTGATTACTTCTAGTGCAAACAGTAGTCAGATTGTGATATACATAATTGGACAGTTGTCAGGGGAGATCTAGGGGTGATAACCAGCATCTTATTTCCCCTCCCTTGATGGATATATGACATACCTTTAAAGCAATCACACTCTCCTTTACGACGGAGAGATAAATCTGACATCTAACAAGGATTTAACAAGGCAAAGCAACACCCTGGTTGACTGAGCAGTGACAACATTGTGCTGACAACCTGATGCTGATGTCAACACATGATTGTCAATCGCCCTTATGAGGAAAAAAAAAAACAACACACCAGTTTCTGACTGGGGGGGTGGTGATGAGGATGCTTCTCCAGATTACAGCACTGAGCACAGGCCAGTTTCTTTGAAGATAAAACTCCAGAGAGCACCAGAAGCGCCTCGCTCTTATTACACGCAACATGCGCTCGGCTAATTATTTTCCTGAATGATTTTCACCATTATAAACCGGCTGCACATTGTTGGACCAAAAGCTGTCTCGCCAAACCAAAGATGCCCTCTCTCTGACTCTCTCTCTGACTCTCTCTCTCTGACTCTCTCTCTCTCGGGTTCTGAAATGATATTTTCAGAGGCGCAGTAGAAATAAAAACACTCTAATCATCGCCAGAGTAAAGAGTGTTCTGTTAAGGACAACAAAAAGACATCCTTAGAGTTTGCATTAAAAACAAACAGTGGCTGCCGCAATTGCCTGACCTGCGACACAGGGGGTGATGAAATGTTCCGGCAGAATCTCAGCTGAGCCCCCGCTTCGCTCATGATAATGGATTCAGACGCACAAATGGTGGAAGCACAGATGTGTAATAACTCTATCAAACTCACGTCCCTGTGTTTTCACAAGGTTAGATACACACTGAGACACCCGCCGGAATTTCACATTTTACTCCCTCTCCCGCCCTTCATCCATTCCAAAAAAATAATTCTGTGTGGTCAAGGTTAGAACCACTGTTTGTGTTTGCTGGGTAATCACACGGCGCTTCCGAAGCGAGCGGCCCTACACTCTGGAGCCTTCGCATTACAAAAAACATCCACTTACATGGATTTATACATGGGGACGTTGACTTGAGAGTTTGGTGGGGCTAGGAGGCAACTGAAGTGGGACCCAAACAGAATCCATATTTAATACAGTGTTCCCACTTGGACACGTGTGCTTTCAAGTCAGCATAAAAGAAGCTACTGAGACTTTGTCTCGACCGGGGCGATGTAGCATCAGAGATGAGCATCTAGCCTTTATAAGTAAATGTAAATCTTTGGTGGAATCCCACTGTTGATACAGAACAGGAGAGACTATTGTTGGACACAAAGAGGTGAGAGGAACAGTTGTACCTGCAGACAGAAGCAGAAATAAACATCCAACCGAAGTCAGTCGGCAGTCAAAGATAGAATAAATGCTGCTGCTTAGTTTAAAGAATATGTCATGCTTGTGTTTTACTTTGATTTATTCATTTATTTAGTTTACATCACATGTCCGGCTCACCAATAGAAACAGTTGTAATGGATCTCCGATAAAAACGCTGTCCCTGAATTCAAGTTGTGATCAGTTGTGATCGACTCATAATATTTCTGCAGATTAATATTTGTGATCACTAGTGAACGTGGAATACTTCATTTCAAAAGTATAGTAATCTGACCACGTCTGCAAAGATTCGATCAGGAACCATTCATGCGCTGTTCTACCTGCATAACAATTTATTAATCCTCTGAAGGATCTAGAATAAAAAATTCAAAATCCTCATGACGACGTATAAAGCTGTAAGGCTCCATCTTACATTGAAGATCTCGTTGAAGTGTATCACCCTCCCAGGGCTCTTCGATTTGAGGATGTAGGATTTCTGGTGACCCGTCAGGTCTTTAAGAGAAGAAGCTTTAGCTATCTGGCTCCTTTACTCTTGAACGATCTCCCGGCCTCGGTCCGGAGGGCAGACACCCTTAGCTTATTTAAGAGTAGACTCAAAACCCTCCGCTTTGATAAAGCCTACAATTAGAAATAACACATTCTAATTGTAGATAAGCTACTAGATAAGCTGCTATAGGTTTAGGCTTTATTTCGTTTGCAAGATTCTGCCGCTGTCTTTGTGCTTCTGCTCGACAGGTGGGGAACAAGCACGGAAGACTGGAAAACGAAAGGTCTGGAAATCTCACCCTGACTTCAGCAACAACAGCACAATCAGGACTGGAAATTCCATCTGGCCTATCTGCCACTCTCGCTGTCTTTTCCTTGCCCCGTCTCTATCCACAATGTATTTCTTTTCCCAACCGATCGGTCAAGGCCAAAGACCGCCCTCCAGAGTCTGGGTCCTGTCCGGACTTTCTTTCTCAATGTGGGAGTTTTTCCATGCCACCGCCACTTATACTTGCTCTGGGGGGTTCTGTTGTCTTTCTGTCTGTTAAAGCACTTCGAAATGTCTGATGATGTGATTAAGGGCTATATAAATAAAGGTTGGTTGATTGATTGATTGAAGGTAAAGACACTACTGAGACAGACATACCTGACATTTGAATGTGGGACCATAAAAGCATAGAGAAAAGGTGTCTGTGTTTCTTTTTGATCAATACCTTTACAAAAACTACAACAACCAGAATGCACCATGCCTTACTGGACCAATCAACACTCCCATTGATGGGACACAAATGTATTCACTAAAATCAGCAAAGTTTCCCTTGAAGCCATGTCCACCTCTCTGTGGTTGTAGTACCAAAGTGAAATCTACAACCTACTCACGTCTTCTACGGCACTCTGGTTAAAACAGATCGTAATTGGAGGGGAACTTAAGCCACTCGCTGTGAGTTTTTAAATTGCTCCACTTGACCTCTTTTGCACCATGTCTTCTTCTTCTTCTTTAAAGGGATGTTGATGTTTTGGTGGGTTTGACAAAATCATTCAATGTTTTAACTGTTGCAAAAGTAAACTGGAACAAAAGTGAAGCCCTTGCTGTTGGTGAGTGGCATGGCAACCTCCCGGTTCTTCTTCAAAACTTGTGTTGGAAGACTCATGGTCTCAAATATCTCGGTGTGTACCTGGGAAATGAGACAACAACCAGGAAGAACTGGGAGGGCGTCATTGAAAAAATAGAAGGGAAACTTCAAAAATGGAAATGGCCTGTACGGACCCTCCATCAGTGTTTCTAGCCCAAATCCAGACCAAACTTGTTAACTTTTTCTGGGATGGGCTGCATTGGCTGCCTCAAGGAGTGTTGTTTTTATCAAGAGAGGATTATCAAGGGCCTCATCCACCTGGCTAGTAGAACAGCCACGTTCAGATTACAGTTCATCCAGCAGTTTCTGACCGGACCAGCGGATCTGACGTGGAGAGAGGTGGCCACCTGCATATTCAGACGAGTGAGCAACTTGGACCTGGATGCTGCACTGTTTTTAATGGACTCCAAGTTTCTAAAGTTAAACGGTTTGCCTCCGTTTTATCATGGTGTTTTTAAGTCATGGGCCCTACTTAAAAGCAGCCCAGGAAAAAGCTCTGACTCTCTGTTCTGGTTACTGAAGGAACCACTAGTGCATGGGGCCAGGCTGGACGTCTGCAGTGGAGCCACACCTGGTCTGTCTGCAGCGCTTTGCAGAACCAGGACCATGACCCTCCAGCAGCTGGTGGACAACGCCGGGCCTGCGCTGGCGGATGCCCAGGCTGTGAGCTCCATGCTGAACATCCAGTCCACCAGGGTGGCTCAGAGGGGGCTACAACTGTGGAGGCAAAGACTCTCCGGGAAGGAGAGAAGCCTCCTCCTGGACTATAGTACAGGGACTGTGCCGGACAGCAAAGATCCTTTCCCTGAGGTCCACATCAGTCCCGTTTGAAGAACTGGAGGGTCCTCTCCTCGGAGATGAATGACAAATCAGCCTGCACACAGCCAACAAAAAAATACTGTACAGACAATGTGTAAAAGTAATCAACAAGAAAAGCCTGTGTGACAGAGCACCCACTACCTGGGCCAACAGCATGACGGGAAATGGACCTGACCCACAGTGGAGACTTCTGTACAAACCTCCCCTCAAGAAAAAAACAGCCGACCTCCAGTGGAGGATTTTACATGGTGCCATCGGTTCCAATGCTTTTGTCTCTGTTTTCACCCCTGCGGTGTCCAGCCAGTGTCCCTTCTGTCCCCTTTGTGAGACAGTCTTTCATGCTTTTAGTGAGTGTGGGAGACTTGCAGTGCTCTTCACTCTTCTAACGAATGTTTTGAATTTGTTCAGTAAAAATTTTAGTATCTTGAAATTCATCTACGGTGCTAAGTCAAATCAGAGAAAGTGGCAGCTTTTAAATTTTATTTCTGGAGAGGCAAAACTCGCAATTTATGTGACCAGGAAGAGGAGAATTGAAAACAATACTGTTCAAGAAGCAGCTACTGTTTTTTGCTGTAACATCAGATGTCGCTTAAAACTAGAATTTGGTTTCTATAAAATGACAAAAGACCTGAATAACTTTAGGAACATCTGGTGTCACAAAAATGTCCTATGCACTTTAGTTGATGATAAACTCACTTTTGCAAACTTCCTGATATAATGTACTAATTTTTAAATTGTATTACCGTTCATTTATTGGTTTTTAGTGTTTTTGAAGCACTTTAGTGCTTTCATCCAATGAAAAATTGTAAAATGTTTGAATGTGATTAAAGTGTTTTTGTAAAAATAAAAAAAAAATCTTCTTCTTCTTCTTCTGTGTCGTCTTGGCCGGATGTGATTAACCCGACCGTCAACCGGGGTCGACCAGCCTACGAAGGGATAAAGGGACACACAAGTATGCAGCAGTACCCTGCGCACAGCTTTGGCCCCGATGTATCTCAGCGATCTCTGCTAATGACTTGTAGCCAACAAATTCCGTAGAATCTCAGGTGGCTTCCTCCAACCAGGCTCTGTGCGATGATGAAAAGCCTGAGATAAAATAAACTGACAGTTGCAACTCATTGCGAGGAGCAGGAAGCACCCCGGCAGCAGCTGAGACCCCGGGAGCCCGGCGCTCCTGCTCTTCTTTATATTTTCATCCCTTTTCTCCATCACCCCCCCCCAACTCCATTCTCCTCTGCCTCCCTCCTGTGTGAGTGTGTTTTTGTGTGTATACACCTGTGATATACTGTTGGACGTGTGAATGCACCGGCAGTGAATTTGTGTGTGTGTTTGTGAGCATCTAGAAGTGGAAATGTTTTGGGTGAATGGAGATGCCCTGCAGAGGGTGTGTAGGGTAAATACTGGGAGGGGTAACTAGATGCCCCTGCCAGTGTTCCCTAATTAAAGCCCATTGCTGCCTCTTTTATTTCAGTCCATTAGGCAAAAAAAGCAGGGCCACCCCTCTCTCGCTTCCACACATGACCTACTCTAATCAATACACTCCCACTGGCTGCCTCGCTGGGCGCCTCAAATGAATAGATAACATGCAGGATTATGTCTAATTCAATTTTGTGTGGGACATCGGGAAGGGGACACGGTTTCTTTTTTAAGGTCTAAACTAAATATTTGTCAAATCAAAAGAATTAAAAAAAGATCTGGACTCTTTTAAAGTCTAATTAATGGTTGATTTCCTGTTTTATTCGGCGATGTCTCGGTAGGTCTTTGCATCTAAGCATCTCAGACACCACCTCGCTACCCGCTCAGCTGAGCAACACAAAGGTTCACATTAGCACATCAAGCCCCCCGGGAGAGACCCTCCTGGTCCACCCTCCTGAACCCCCACAGCCACCAGGCTGTGGGGGTTCAGACAAGGGTGGGTGGGTGGGTGGGGGATTGGCAGATGGTTTAGTGGTATGTCTGATGAACCAGCTGATGGACAGATGCGTGGTGCTGACGTAGCCTTTTTTTCCCCATGTGCATAAGGTCACGTCTCTGCAGAGGGATTGAACCAAGCTCACAATAACTACACAAATACAAACATACGTCGAGTTTGTGAGTCATCTCAACTTCCCAGCATGCCCCCACCACCAAAACTACATTACCCATAGTGTGTGAACGGCTGTCTGTGTCTATTTGTCAGCCCTGTGATGACCTGATTACCTGTTGGTGGGTCCAAAAGTTTTACTAGTTGATATTTAAAGACGAATAAAAACGTTTCAATAATCAGATATTGGCAGCCACCATAGCATCAATATTTCCTATTGATTTATTTGCCTCTGTCCAGTGCAGATGTTCCCATACCAATTAGCACGGTGGCTCCAAGCAAGTGCCAAGGCAAATATTTTGTTAATTATCAATATTTAATAGCATTTGTGCACTCGTTCCTTTCCTAAGGTCCAGCAGACGCTATTAAATTTCATCCCATAGATACACAGTTATGACACGTAATAACTACCTGAATATAAAAGAGATTAATAATTTAAACCGAGCCAACAAATTAGGACCATCATTTAAAAAAAGTAGAAAAAAAAAAAAACTTGGCTCGAAACCATTTTGCATAAAACCAGCCTGGTTCAAGGTAATGCCAAGGCTCTCCTGATAAAGAATTACAGCATTAATTCAGCAAAGTGAACTTATTGCTCCTACTCCTTCTCGGAGATCCCCGGAGCATTCGGAGTAGAGGAATGAAATGATAGCGTTCATGGGCACGGAGGCGCTTATTTCCATTTCCCCATCAAACCCGGATCGGAGTGTGTGAGCCGTGAAAAGGGAAGGGAGCGATCGGTTCCTTTTCTTCTAGTGGTACGATTGTTGAAGTCCCTGTGAGGGGAGTTTTTTTTTTTTATTCTGGAGGCTTCATCCAGAGGAGGAGACGAGCAGCTGACCTGTCTCCACTAGAGGTCAGCTGTGAACACACACACACACACACACACACACACACACACACACACACACACACACACACACACACACACACACACACAAACTGTGACCTCTCAGAGCTGGAATCACCTCTGGTTACAACTTGAGCTTCCCTCTTTAGTGGAGCTTTTATTACAATGGATTGTGTTGTATCTTGTTGTATTCCTAACCCGGTGGCAGACACGCAAATCTGGTTATTTTTTTACACGCTCATTGCCTTGAGAGAGAACGCTGTGAGATTTCCAGCATTTAAGTGCATTTTCAGAACTCTTGTTCGTTTCCCACTGAGTAAACACTCCGGCTTCTGCACAGACAGCTGCAGACGTTGCGTGGCAGACTCTTTTAAGCGTGTTGCTGGAGGCGCCGTTTCTTGCTTGTGTGATATTACCGTTTACCTGCTGTTTTGAATTTTATTTGAATTGGGATAAAAAGATCAGAAAAAGGTGCTCACTAGTAGACCTTTTTTTTTTTTAACGCCGGTGTTTTTCCCCCTCCTCCTTCCACGTATTAATTTCCAACGTGCCAGATGACTTGATGAGGCATCTCATACTTACACTCTTCTCTGCGCCTTATGGGATTCAACCTGCGTGGAAGAAGGTAGGATTCAACTTCCTGAAGAGAGTCTACAGGGATTCCCAATGGATGTGCATGCAGAGGTTTGAAGACATCAGTCAGCTTTACCTCACACATTCTCAGGAAAAAACCTTGTCAAATCATTTGAATCACATGAAATGACTGAAATAAAGCATTGTGGCTCATTCTGGAATTTTTTTTTAGCTGCTGTTTTGCTTTATTTATTCTGTTCGTTCCTGATGTCTGTGTGTGTCAGAGGGTAGTTGAGGGTTGTAGCGCTGTTGCCTCACAGCAAGAAGGTTCTGGGTTCAATACCTTTCTGTGTGGAGTTTGTGCATCGTCCCTACGTCTGTGTGGGTTCTCTCTAGGTTCTCTGGCTTCCACTCACCTCCAAAAGCATGCAGCTTAGGTGAATTGAACACTCCAAAACACTCATTATGATGTCATAGCACAGGAAATTATGTCATGAGATTACATATATTTTAGGTGTGTAGTCAAACGTGAGCTGATTTAGGTTTTAGTTCTGCATCAAGCTGGAAATACTGATTATTTAGCCCGATGTTAGGATGCACACACAAACCACGCTATCAAATTGATGATGCTTGGGAAAAATGGGAGACCATCCAATGTCACTGAGAAAATTTAACTCCAACCTTAATATTTTCACATGAATGTAGAATGTCTGTTTCCACACTGAGGCCTGTGGGAAACAGATCATTGTTGATTCATATAAAGTTTCATTTGTGAGCTTAAACTTTTCATGATTACAAACACCAGGGAGATTAAATCTGGGCCTAATGCTGCGTGATAAGAGACAAAGCAGTTTTCTTACGAGTTGGAACAGATCATTATTTCAAATCACTTTATTCTGTTTATGTTTGATTCACAATGGGATGTTGTCAAATACAAAAATGTTATTTTTCACTGCTAAAATATGTGGAATTCACGTATTTTCACACCATCCTTATGGTTCCTGTAATAAACTTTTTTTTTTACACCAAAGCAAATTGAATGAAGCAAAAGTTTTATTTAGGATCTTTGGATTTGAATCATTTTATTTACTTAATTTACAAAGGAATCACTCAGAAATCATAGCAGATGACAGAATGATGAAAACTATGGGGTTTTTTTTACATTTGTAATTTTATTTCACTTTGAATAAATTTCAACCATTTTTTTTTACACAAGAGAAAGAAAAGATGTAGAAGCCTTCTAGAGGATGTTACGAGATCAGGAGCATCAGGACTTTCTTTTTATACTTTAAGTACCAGTTAACAGTTTTTTAGAATTATTCCTGCTTAACATGAAGAGCAAACTTGACATTTCCGTTTCTGACAGTCCATTAACACATGCTGGAAATCCTTTGTCTGCATAACATTGAATGAACATGTAGGCTTTCTTTGCTTACTGTCAATCACCTATTGCCTACAAAAAGAAACAGAAGCATCTGTTTAAGAAGGAAAACACAGTGACTCGCGGAGTTCTTATCTCTGTATATCTGCATCAGTGAGGTTGAAATAAATGCGTTTGCACTGACAGCAAACACAAGTGGGTAAATGTCAAATATTTGGAGTATTTTTAAACAAATAATGAGAATTAAATTGGACGCACTGGTGCTAATATTCTCTTCAAGGCCGCCCAAATATCCAGTCTTGAACCAAATCAGTGGTCCCTTAACGGTAAATATAAGGCCATCAAAAAAGACCTTTCCAAGGACAGACTTCCACAGGTAAAAAGCTGTTTTGAATTTAAGTATTAAAATGAACTGTGTGTAAGACCTTAATGAGACAGAAAGAAAAAAAAATACACAAGGTCATCTTTCGTAAGAACAGAAATTCCATCCCTGTGGGGCAGGAAAGACAGAACTTTTTGTTTTAGCAAACTGCCCATCAAATAAGAATTACTACAATCAGAATTCATATGGCGTTTCGGAGACTCCTGAAGGCATGTGGCCCCACTCAAATTAGCAGCTCTGATAAATCACCATTAATTAGCTAATATAAGCCAGCAGGTGGTTCGGAGCCCAAAGACATGGTTGTCTGAATTATGTATATTACAGCAGCGCACCGATACAAAAAAAATGAGTAGGGGGAGCAACGCACGAGAGTCATGGAGGGCCCTCCCGCTCCAATCAAATCTCCTCCAATCCCCACAATCCCACCCACAGGAATACGCATGGCTCTGACCCCCACTCATATCACGTAAAACACAGGGCTCCGGCGTGGGGTAATATTTAAATGCGGATTATACATGCAGAAAACAAAGTTTGCCCAAGCCCACCCCTGAATAAAGAGATTGTAAAGATATCACACTTTCATTACAGAAACATAAGGCAATTATTTGGAGAGCAGAGCAACACACATTGATTGTGACACGTTGACCTCACTGCATCAGGCTGACAAGGGCGGCATGCATTCTTCATCATCCTAATCGCCGTTTGTGTTTACCTCACGGGCCACAACGCTACCTGAGCCTTAGCCGAATAGCGGATGCCCATGTTTGTTTTAACTTCTGTCTACTTTAATCGGTTACCCGTGGTTACCGTCCTTTCACTGCTTTCACTGTAACAATGAAGATGTCACACAATCATCAGACGGTTCAGTCTGATGGAGCAGAACTCTCCAACGGTGGTGCTGGCAGCCTGATGATGGGCGTTTTGGAACTCCTAGCAACCTGTTGTGGGAATGATCCGTTAATCAGAACACAAACGTGGGTTTCTTTTTCTGACTTTGATCAAGTATTGTCATCTTTTTTTAATTTTATTTACTTGTAGATACAGGCAGGGTTCACCCTACAAATAAGATGCCAGATAAATCAAATTATTAAACGGCTTTATTCATGTTTAGATTCAGCGTTATCCCCCATGCTTTAGATCCGTACTGGCTTAATAAAAATAAATAAGGCAGCATTTTTCTGCCCTGTCTGACAGCAATGACCGCTATCAGTGGCAAAGGGGAAAACAGTTTGAAAAGGCTGAATATTCACCATCAGCTGATTAAGAAGTACTCAGAGAGAGACAATAATGTGACAAAAGAATGGAATGATAATCTCCTGTTTCTTGCAAAACAAATGTGACAAATGCATTTCCTTCGTTTCCTTGTAAGTTCTTGTCTCCTTTCCTGCTTCTTTGTAGATTCCTTTCACTGATCAGTGGAATAGTTTGACACCACCGGCAAAAACATTCACATCAGTGCGCCTACGCATCAGCAAAAAACTTTACCCATGATCAGCTTTGGATTTTATGTGTAGCTTCATTAAAACAGGAGTCACACTACTTACCTTATGTAGTGGGTGTAAATCCAGGTCTCACTTCATATAATGTCTGTGAAAACCCTATCAGGGGTTAATAGGGGTTAAATTAACATGTAAACACGGGTCTGACAGCTGATTGGCCACACAGATAATCTTTCAGTATTTCCACATGGGATGAGGTCTCAATGGGGTTGGACCAACTGTTGTTTTTGTACAGAAGCATCTATAACACGTTGTAATAATGTCTTACATTCTGCCACAAGTAAGTTTTCCTTTTAGAAATCTAGAAATCTCAGAAATCTAGTTTGCCTCTTTCCTCCTTGGGTAAATGAGCTCTTTTCTCTGGGTTAGATGTCCTGAGGCAACCACTTGGCAGCGGGTGAAAGAAATGCCAAAAAGGCATCCACACAAGTGGGACATGGGAGCAGATGGGACACTGATTGCAGTGTTGTTTACAGCTGTTGAGGTCCTTCCACGTGCCATATAGAGGTCAGAAACTATGTCTGCCTACCACAGTGCAGCACAGTTACCGAGATGCGAGCATTTCCCCCCGCAAAGCACGTCGTCAGAACCGTGACATTTTACAGAAACACGCTGATGAAATATGTTTTCAATAACAGGACGTTTTTAGAGACGACTCCATTCCGTCAGTCGGTATCATTTTATTACCCCCACCCCCCATCCTGTAGTTTGAATTGGAAAAAGAGAAACTGCACATGCTCACACTTTTGGTGCGCTTGGAAAAAAAAGAAAAAAGAAGAGAGAATAAAAAGGACAGCAGAGGTAGTAGAAAGAGAGTAAATGGAAGGAAAGCCATCCAACATAAAGGTCTTTGACAATCGTTAACATTTCTTTATGTTCGCATTGAATCACCGGGTATGGTTTTACCAGGGACGGTGACCATTCAGGATCGTTCCATCAGGGCTCCCGCTCCAGTCTGTATCAAGCAATAATAGCCCAGAGCAGCAGGTGAAATATATCCAAAGTAATCAACCTTTTGCAAAAGGCTCACATTTCAGATGCAGAGTGTAATCTAATATAGTCGGTGGCATCAACTTGCTTTGCTGGGATATTATTTCCCAAGAAGTATTTGCATGGAAAAGATCATGTAAGTTTCGCCATAGGTAATAAAAATGCTATATGCTTCTCATTTCATGACGTACTGCCTGTGATGAGGTGGTCAAAGAGAGTCATTTGAAGCTCTTCAAAGGAGATGAGGATAATAATATATTGTGGTACATTATCATTTTTGACATTATATGTGATTTCAATAAAGCAAAGAAAATTTTGCCCATATTTGCATGAGGGCGTTTTGCTTGAAGTCCTGGGACTAAACTGTAAAATTTGTCCAACATGATGGATATTTTTGTGCTGTAGGAAAAACTGCTGTTAAAGTTTTAGTACGTGCAAATTATCCAAGTACTTCAGTAAGAGTATCACTTTTTTTAGAACTTTTGTTAAAGGTTTTTTTTAATAATAATAATAATAACGAAGAATTTATCAGGGCATTCACTTCATAGTGAAGCTTGTATCCTTATTATCCATCAATTTGTAAGCATTTAATTATAAAACAACATGTTGTTTTATAATTAACAATACCATCACCAGGCTATAGAGAGAACCAAGCAGCCACAATAAGACAAAAAACTGTCAAGGAAGAAGAGTTAAAGATAATTATGGCAATCCACTATTAGCAATCGGATGCTACATCTGGGTCTGGAGTGAAGTCTAGTGATTTGTGGTTCACACCTTTGAGCAGGAAATCCTGGGAAAAACACAGTTTAGTAGTTTTATCAGAAACTCAATTTATTTTTGCACAGTAAAACTCATCCATGGAGACTTTTTATAAAAGATTTCTTCAGAATACTTTAAAAGATCTTTTAGCAGGATGCTAGACGCTGCCTCACCGTTTCCATGTGAGATGTGGAGAAATAGTTGTATCATGATACCTTTTTCTTAATGAGACGATAAACTCCTAAAATCAAATTTGATTTTTCTTATATTTATGGCACGGGAAGAAATTAAAATACTTTACTATAAAATGTGTAAATCAAATGACTCAAACATTATTTACAGTATTCTCGCTCCATATTTGATACCCCTCACATGACTCCGTGACCCCATCTTTGTCCCTGAGACTCGTACGAATTCCCCTTGAAGCCTGATGCAAAGAATGATTTACTTTATCACGAGAAGTTGCCTAATTTATTAATGTCTCATGTTGTTAAATATGATTCCATTCTAGTAGCTAATGTATTTTTAATAATGCTAATATTTTAATTAGGCCAACCCCCTCTTTGTGCATGTAATCTCAAGTGTATAGTGTTTAGTGTTGATTTTTGCTGCCACACGCTAACACACCTCCTCAAACCAAATCCAGCTAATTCAACTAATTTCTACTTTTAAAAAAATATTTTTTTTTTTACATTTTACAATTTGTTTCATGTAAACAAACAACTTCCCATGCAAACATGTGAAACAAATTTTAGATTTGATGACAAAATATCCAATATTTGCTGGATAGATAAGTCAGAACCAACAATCTGAATGGATCATTGATGGGTGTTATAAAAAAAAGAAGGGTTCCTGTGCAGGTTAGATTATTGGTTCACACAACTTAACGACAGAATACTGTTATGATAAGGTATGCTGTAGTACGTGCATACATTATGTAATGCTTTAAACAGCTTTAATCTGATCACACGCTAGTATCTGAGCGTTCAGTGTGTGTGTGTATGTCTCTGTGTGTGTGTGTGTGTGTGTGTGTGTGTATGTGTGTGTGTGTGTGTGTATGTGTGTGTGTGTGTATGTGTGTGTGTGTGTGTGTGTGTGTGTGTGTGTGTGTGTGTCCTTATTGGTGCTTTGAGATGCATAGCCATTGAGACCATAATTTAGTCCATTATGTCCTCTGGTTTGCAGTCATAGCCCCAGGCCTCTGGCACTGAACGTTGTGTCATTTGCTACCAACTGGGTTTTTGATGAGAGTGTGTGACCTAGACGCTTCATCCCTCACCACTGTCTCATTCCCTTTATTTACATCTGTCTTTAGCATTCTAATTACTCTCTTTATTGCTTTAGCCTGGAGGAATCTGTTATACTGGAGGGAAAAAAAGACTAAGGACACTGGAGTTTTAACCAATAATAAAGCAGCATAACTCCCATTACCCATAGGCAAAGATTGGCCCTGTGAAGGTCCGGCGTTATGGGCTGTGGGCGACTCAACTTGCCGGCACAGGAGTTCATTTACCTCATCTGATGGGCAGATTTCAAAATAGCTTGTTTTCACTTCCAAATCTTACACATTGAAAAGAGAACTGGTTTTCCTGATTAGAATCTATTCTTATAGACGTTCCTGTTGGTTCGATTGTGTCGTAAGCAAATGTTTTCTGGAGTTCATTTAATGCAGTTTTACAATTCTATCTTTCAGTTTCTGATCAGGATGCAAAGGAATTACAGATGTCTCCTATTCTTTTCTCTTTTGGACAATGTCAATCTAGGGGATAAAAAAAAATAAATTGTCAAATGTTCTGTCCCTTCCCACAGAATTTGTGAAATGCCATCAAGAGCAGGAACAGCAGTCTTTAATGAGCTCCCAACTTTAAAGACTTGAAGGATATTAACAAGCTGCTTGACAAATGGTGCTTAGAAGCACATTAAAGACGCAGCTAATGGTGCGCATAATGACGGCTAATTTTCGATCAGATATAAATTAGAGCCCCCAACAGTTATTTGCCTTAAGGACTTTATGTAAATGATTCTGTTCTGTATAAACTGAAAACTGGGAGAGTGAGTGACTGAGGGAGAAAGGAGAACAAGAGAGAGAGAGAGACTAGCACTCCTTGTGGGTATGATTAATAGATCTGCAACAGAGCAGGGCTGTCAAAGCCCAATGAACACACATCCGACAGACAGCTCTACCACCTTCTCATTAAGGCCCTGATCTCTTCCAGGTCTACAACTTACTCATTCGGAACACCAAAACAGCTTCTGAGAGCTGTAGCATCTAACGCCAGGTGAGAAGGGAATGCCATGAAGAGACCTGACTCTTCATAAACCTGTACAACCCTGTAATCATGTTAAATATTTGATGGCTGAAGGCGTTTTCCTGCCATCCATTTACACATTAGGTCATAATATATAACTGGGTACACATGGCGCGATTGAATTTAATGACATTTAGCTTCTATATTCATTCACATTATAGGGATTCTGGAGATGAAGATCTACCATTGGGGTGCCAAAGGTCCCGGTCCGTGTGGTCATTCACAGAAACAACACTAATCCTGATCACTGCTGATTTGATCCATCTCAGATGTTGTTGTACTACATATTTTCCTTTCAGATAGAACACCTGATCTAACATGTTTGACCCACAGCATGAGGGTCACTGCAGCCACTAACACACAGCATGCACACAAATAGGTTTAAAATCAATAAAAACAAATAGATTTAGATGAAATTAATGTCAAACAATTCATAAAATGTGTTAAAACACTTGCAATTTAAGCACTGGGCACCACATATTGGCTGCAGAGAAATTTTGCTGTTTGGTGCTATTTTTTGGGGTACAATAACTGACGTTTTTGTTATTCAGTGTTCCAGATTAATCTTCTTTAGACTCTAGTTAATCAATATGAAATTAAAAATGTTGGACTTTTGCTGAGGTTTAAGAATGACTGTTTTATAATAGATTTACCCATTAAGATGAGTCAGAGAGGGCAAAAAAAGTTTAACAGCAGATGGAAAAATCAATTTTCAAAAGGTGTTGGTGACTTTTATGAACTCAACCGACTTTCTTGTGTATTCATCTGAGAAATGCGAACATGTCATCTGACTTTATTCTCTTATCTTCACGGGCAGGCATTTTATCCTTGAAGGTCATTTCATCCTTTTGCTTACATGCTGCTCTAGTGTAACTGTGCAGCTTCTTCTCTTCACTCTAAGAAAAATATTGTTCACAGTTACAGAATGTGTGATAGAGGTCATTTTTAATTTTACACAACGAACAGAAGTCATCTGTGTTAAGATGAATATTAATCTGAATGCAGCCTCCAGGTTGGATTTATTGTTGAATTTCACCAAATTGGAATTCAAATATGATGTGCATTTAGCTGAAACATCTGAATTTCACTTAGACTCGTGGTTAAATTATAATTGACATATTCATAAAATTGCATCAAATGGGGAATTAAAAAAAGAAGAAGAAATAACCAGAATATTATTTAGATTCAAGGTCTGCCTGAAATTAAAAAAAACAACAACAACAAAAACGAACAACTTACAGATTCCATAAATGTCAAACGTTTAAAAGGGGGGAAAGTAGAAGCTTTATGCATTAAAATCATTATTTGGCGGTGGCCACATGTCAGGGGTGACGGAGGACTCTCGACACCCGGCCTCTAATCACGCCCTTGAGCTATTTTAGCTATGAGGGCTTTGAACGTTTGCAATGGTATTAATTTATTAAATTATAAGGGAGCTTTTTCCTGATTCGTGTTGAAATTTTCAAAATTTCGTTAACTCATAAATTATTGGAATCTTAAAGTTTTAATTAGAAAAAGATCCCGTGCAAATAATCACCTGTAGACCCTCTTCTTTTATTTATCGATTGAAAAAATATTCAATACTTTATAGCAGAACTGAACATGAATAAAGAAAAAAAATCTCATCAATTTTTAATAAGGGACATATTCTTTTCTGCGCATGGCTGGACGGTGTGCAGCATCTGATGCGCTGTCGCCGCCAACAAAAAAAAAAAGGGGGGGGGGGAATATTTTTAGCTCAACATTTTTTGTCCAAAAACTGTTAATCTTTTAATTCCTACGTTTCAGAAATGAAACATTGTTCTGGTTAAAATCCTCATTAATTATCTATTAAGGTGCACGAATTCTCTCATCGATATATCCAAGATATGAAAACTTTTTTGAAACTCAGGCTCAAACTTTAGCCCCCTCTATCATTATTATTATTATTATAATTATAATTATTATAACATTTTAATTATTATCATTATTCTAATTATCGTGGTCGTAATTACAATTGATCGCCTTTAATTAATTCATTAATTTAAAAAAATATTTTGAGGACAGAGAGAGAGAGAGAGAGAGAGAGAGAGAGAGAGAGAGAGAGAGAGAGCGGTGAGACGTTGTCTCTCTTTCCTCCTCTGCATCCCATCCTGCATCAAACGTATCACCAAAAATCCTTCCAGCCACCCAACGCTGCTCCATCGATTAGCTTCAGGAAAACACTTAACAAACTAATGACTATTGATGGATGATTAATATTGCATCAACAACAACTGACTGGCGACACAATATCAAATGGCGATGGCCACTTAAATATCCAGGCTATCTGAAGGCTGTTGCACAATATTTTGGCGGCGCAAACGCGCCAACAGCTGATAAATAAAGGAGTGCGCGGCGCACGGCGCGTTCAGGTTACAGCTTACAGCTCGTCTGATTCCAGAGCAGTCGCGTCTTTGAAGGCAGACACTTGGCGTAAATGTACAGTTAAAATATTCTACTCCAGGGTCCCTAGGCGGAGCTCCGACGGTCCCCGGTCTCATTAAAATTTCATCAGTATCCCTGTGAAAGGGGGGAAATGTTCACGGGGAAAAGAGAAAAATAAAACAGAAGGCGTAATTATAACAAAAGGAAACAGCGCTGCCCCTTTCGTTTTGTTGGAAGCTCCCACAGTGGTTTTGCGCGTGTGCGTGTCCATGCGTGGACGCACGACATGTGTGACGTGGGCACGCCTGTCTGTGGCTTTAAGGTAAACTGTGTGGTTCATCTAATTATTATACTAATTATTATATATATATATATATATATATATATATATATATATATATATATATATATATATATACATATATATATATATATATATATAGGCAAGCTTCGATTGCCCTCTCTCTCTTTCACTGTGTGTGTGTGTGTGTGTGTGTGTGTGTGTGTGTGTGTGTGTGTGTGTGTGTGTGTGTGTGTGTGTGTGTGTGTGTGTGTGTGTGTGTGTGTGTGTGTGTGTGCGTCAAATTGATTCGCTATCAAAGAATTCAGATCGATTTTCTTCCAATACGAGAGAGTGAAATCAGGCAGCAGAAGTCTGGTTGAGATGCTGCCCGCCTGCCTTCGTGTGTGTGCGTGTGTGTGTGTGTGTGTGTGTGTGTGTGTGTGTGTGTGTGTGTGTGTGTGTGTGTGTGTGTGTGTGTGTGTGTGTGTGTGTGTGTGCCTGTCTGTCCCTCTGTCTGCCTGCTTGTCTGACTCTCTGCCTGCCTGTCTGTTTGACTTTCCGACTGTCAGTCTGATCGTCTGTCTGACTGTCTGTCTGACTGTCTGTCTGACTGTCTGTCTGACTGTCTGTCTGACTGTCTGTCTGACTGTCTGTCTGTCTGTCTGTCTGTCTGTCTGTCTGTCTGTCTGTCTGTCTGTCTGTCTGTCTGTCTGTCTGTGCTGGGCTCCAGCAGGCTCGCTGCGTAAAGTTAATTTCAATTCCCGGTGAGACTCTCCGGCTCAGCCCTCCCTGACCAGCGGTAATTAACAGGGATAGCTAATGACTACTTAACTCGCTCTTCCTAATTATCTGGTTTTCATAATTCGATGTGTAATTTAATAATTCGCTCTTATTAACGTATTAAGTGAATGGCTCATTTAGGGGAAATTAGAAGCACTCACCAGGAGCATCTTTTAATTGATGAACCATCATCACTGTCTCATTAATAAGGCTCGTTTTGATTCTCTTCATTTGTCACCGTGAATGGAGGGTGAGCCTGATCACAGTTCTGGGACTATTTTATCAAAAGGGTTCAATATTTTAGGACATAGACGTGTATCAAATAATTTCTTTATAAATGATAGTAAACGGGGTTTTTTGTCTCATCAAGTACCACTTTAAGAGATGCTATTATAATTCTACGGTTACCAAAAAAAAACTTTTGTTTTTGAAGGTGAAAATTTCTAATTTGCTATTCTTTTTGCAGCTCTGTAAAAAAAAATCTCTCCTCTCCAATCTGTTGCAATGTAATTCTGATCAAATCAAAACCATCCCAAAAAAAAAGAAAAAAAAAGAAAGAGAAATAATCCCATGCAAATGTATTCCAGGTGCTGTAAGTAATCAGTGTTCAGGTGGAGGACAGCTTTCAGAAATGCTAATGTTTGGCTCCTGCAGCCTCTCAGGTTCTGTCCATGGTGCTGAAACGTTTGCTCAGCTCTCAAACGAGCCAGCCAGCCCGCAGAGAGCAGCTCTGCTGCGGACATGACATTCAGAAGGATCGACTCTTTTGCACCTCCTCCTCCTCTTCATATCAAACCAAGTCGAACCAAAGCTTTTTTTTTTTTTGCTTTTTTTTTTTTTTTGCATCAAAGCCTGAGTGCCCGCTTTCACCAAACGAACCATGTTTGAATGCGTATTTAAATAGAGACGGGCACGTTTGGCAGGCGAGCTGTTTTTCTGGCGGCTTGACATCTGGCAAGTCTGCGCTCCAGGGACCCATCCAGCTCTCCATAGACCCCCTGATTAGACTCTAATAGAATATTAGCATTTGCTCTCAGGTAAGGCAACAGTGAGCCGCATAAGCTGGCAGAGGAGAAGCCACGTGTCTCTTTAGAATTGATGGGATGGAGGACAGACCTGCTTTATGATGAAGAGATGATGCTATTAATGCAAAAAAAAAAAAATCAATTTCTGAGTCCATTTTAAATTCTCACTTTCACCTCTTGCATCACCCACAGAGTCTGGGGAGAGGGGTGGTTGCATGGGGTCGGTGTGGTGGTGTTTTGCTCGTGGACACCATGATAGGCCTTCCTATAGACTAGATGTGTCGCCTTCACGCAAAGTGACGTTAAGTTTAAAATAAAAACCAAAAAAAACCCCAAAAAGAATAGGATCTCTGTGGCCAAACAAGCTCAAAGAATCGCGAAATATCTTTTAAAAGCTGTGCAGCCCACAGCTAAGCCATTTCCGTCCTCCTCATTAATAAATAAATAGATGCATAAATAAAGGAATATTAATGTCTGGATGAGCCACATTACACATTGCAGTCATGGAAAACGTCTGATTAAATGTTAAAGTTGTTTGTCTTTAATGGAACACATATTGCAGTTCAATAATTGAATAAATTAAAATCACATGGATGTAATAAATTAATAGAATTATTTAACCAGGAACCAAAAAGCAACATACATTACAGAAATAAGTTACCTCAGCTAAAACAGCAATACAGCAAAAACCTGTACGGATATATTTATGTGCATTGACTGTTCCAATGAAATATTTACATGATACACGTATACTTCCATGAAGCGGTTTTTATCTTTTCTCTTCAAGAAAAAAACATTACTTAAACAAGGTGATTTTTTTTTTTTAACAAGCAACGACTTCATCATGATGCGCGTATATTTATACAAATAAATAGCAGAAAACATACATAAAATAATTTAAAAAGAGAATATTATCTCATATATATCTCGATTGTACCATCTCAAATGTTAGAAATCGCAAATTAAAGTTCGTGGCCGTGTTTTTTCCACGGCTGTTTGCCTTCGAACAGAACAACACGCTCAACTTGCTGTCAGAATTTGATTTTCTCAAGCAAAACGAGGAGGCAGAAGTGGGGGGGGGAGGAGGGAGGGGGATCCCAATAAATATATAATGAAGTAAACATGACCTCACTTAATAAACAGTTCATAAAATACCGACCCACGCTGGATTGTGAATTTATTGCAGCCGGCAAGAAATTCTATTTTTAAAATGCGAAATTCATGTGAAATCCCTATAAGGTGAGTTAATATTTCGCGATATCCAAATACTGAGGCCCTAATAAGAATAACGACCACCCGGGGTACCTTGAAAATAGATCCCTGACTTCCATCACACAAGGTAAGAAAATAACGTGGAATTAATTACACATCTAGACACAAAATGAAGCGTGTGACAAGCAAATTATTGTAATTTACACTGGATTATTGGGCAGTAATCTAATATCAGCCTTCAAGACCAAGCAGTGTGTTGTTGTCTTCATTCCCTCATGGACCCTGAATAAATGTCACACTCTGTCATCATAGAACTCGCAGGGAAAATTGTAGCTTAATCTATAAGCCAGAAATATTAACACCAATAGTCACCAAACCGAGAGCTTTGAGCTAAACCAGCCCTGCTGCGTGGAAATAACAAACGCTATTTTCATTGGGGGGGGGGGAAGAGGAACAGGGAGGAGGGGGGGTATCATTTGAAATTAATCATGAAGTAAAAAATTAAAGCATAGAGTCACATCAGTCATATAGTGCGTCGACATTAAAAAGGTGAAGCATAGTAAGTGTGGAAACAGTGTTCTTACTTGCTCTGTCAAACGATGGTTTACTTCACTCCACATTTTCCCTCTCAGCGACTAAAAAGACGTGAATGTTGGAGGGTGGTGGTGGTGGTGGTGGTGGTGGTGGTGGTGGGGGAAGTCGAGGGTTTTGGGGAGGTGGTTCAATTTTTTTTGTTTTCAGTCACTTGTCAATTTTTTTTGGAAATTTGTCGAAGTTCAAAAGCACAAAGTCATCGATGATTGGAAAAAAAAAAAGCGTGGTATAGGAAATATGATACAAATCGTCTTTAAACTGCTCCAAGTCTTTTTTTTTTTTTTTGCTGGGTGGTGGTTCAAAGCGATTTTTTTTTTTTTTTTTAGTTTTTTTAAAGTTTTTTTAGACACATGCAGAGTATTTCATTCGTTTCTGTTTTTGTCGCTGGTTGCAAAACCAGACCCGAACCACGTTCTTTTTCAGGTCCAGCTTCTCTGCGATTGCAGCGATTTTCTCCGAGGAAGGACGCGGCTGAATGGCAAAATAGGCCTCCAGTGATCGCTTCTCTGGAGCGGCTATCGACGTGCGCTTCCTCTTTTTTTCCGCGCCGTTGAACAACTCGGGTTTATTAAGTTTCTCCCTGTGTGATTTCTCGGCTTCTTCTAACCACGCTTGTAGGATGGGCTTCAAAGCGATCATGTTGTTGTGAGAGAGGGTGAGGGACTCGAAACGGCAGATGGTGCTTTGGCTGAGGGAGCCAACCCCAGGTATCTTCAGGCTGGCTAAAGCTGACCCTACATCCGCCTGGGTAACCCCGAGTTTGATCCGTCTCTGCTTAAACCTCTCTGCGAAGGCTTCCAAATCCCTTGGATCGGCGTCCACGTCGCTCATGCCCATGTGCGGTGGTAGCCCGTGGGCATGAGCCATGTTGATGGCTGCCTGGTGCATGTGGTTCATGCCCGCCATGTGGGCAGGGTGCGCAGGCGTGGAAACCACCGAGCCATCCGGCCCTGCCATGGCTCCTAGTGCCAGTCCAGGGGTGATGTGGTCTAGCAGGTCCCCTTCCAGAGCCTGGTGAGGCTGGTGGTGGTGGTGATGGTGATGGTGATGGTGGTGGCCAGCCAAAGCGGACGGATGAGAAATAGGCACCGAGGAGGAGGAGGAGGAAGACGAAGTGCAGGGGAGAGTGTTCATGGTGTGGTAGGTTGCGTCCGGCTTGAAGGGACTGTGATGTGGAGGGTGGTGATGGCTTTTGGTCTGCGAGACTATATCCACCGCCGCTAGAGCTTCAGCCCGGGCCAGCAAACTCTCATCCAAGCCTCCGAATATATTGCTCTGCAATTGCAAATAGAATGCACACATAGCTGTCAGCAGGGAATTCTCCCTCCACTCCTCGGTTTAAAACATTTCCAGATTGTGGAAAAAAAAAAAAAAAGAAATCCTAAAAAGGAGCACACAAAACAAGACACATGCAACATCCCAGGTCATAAAAATTAATACGAAAGGCAAAGCCGACTGAATACATAAGTTGAGCAGAGGAGAGAAAAAAATATGGAGGTGTTGGGTGATTTGCTGTGCCGACATGAAAAAAACATCAAGCACAAAAAAAAAAAAAGAAGAAGAAGAAGAAAAAAAAAGTGGGCTGTCAAAATGTGCCTTTAAGCAGTGATTATGCATAATACGTACCGGTGGGGTCGGGAGACAGGCTCTGCGCATCGCCTCGGAGCTGCTGCCGCTGCTGCTGATGATAGTGCTGCTGTGTCGGGAGGACGAGCAGGAGGATGAGGGTGCATTGGAAGTCAAAGTGGAGGATGAGGAGGAATGCAATGAGTACTTGGGTTCGGGCAAGCTGGTGTGGGCCATAGCAAAAGGCTGCTTGCTGTTGAGAGACATCATCATCATATTTGCTGTGCGTCCAAAGCCTCGACAAGTTCCTTTTTAATAAGTTAAGACTCCGCCTCCTCGTTGGGAGTTGAAGTCCAATTGCTTCGCAGGAACCTCAAGTCACTGTCGAATAAATAGTAAGCTGAAGACCGTCATCCACCGAAGTTATCACATCTAGTTAGTATTGCTTAGAAGTGTTGAGGTGTCGCGTCTTTTTTGAGGCGAATGAATGAGGTACCACAGGCAGCAGCGTCCTGCGCGTCTGAACGCTCACACCTTTTTTTTTTTTTTTTCCTTTGTGGATTTGTGGCGCGTTTGTTCAAAAAAAAATAATATTTTTTTTCCTTCCTTCACCTCGCTCCACCTCGAAACAGATACATATATTTTTTTTTTTGCCGTGGATTTTTTTGTTGTTGTATTTTTTTGATGGCAGAACTCCTCATGGACAACGCCAGGGAAAAAAAAAAATAAGAAGAAAAATAGAGAAGAAGTTTCTTTCCGTCTCTTAGGATTTCCAAAATACTTCAAGGTTAAAATTGCTGCCTCTTTCGTTGACCTGATTTGTTTTTTTGTCAAAAAGTTTCCGTCTTGAAATGACCGTAAGTGAGAAGTAATGGCGATGACAGTCGGTGTACTGTACCTCTTCAACCACGTTGAATGCTGCGGGGAAACGAACTGCCTCTGCTCTGAGGCGAAGGGCAGACCGAGTCTCTCCGCCTCTCTCTCTCTCTCTCTCTCTCTCTCTCTCTCTCTCTCTCTCTCTCTCTCTCTCTCTCTCTTCCTCCCTCCCTCCTTCCTTTTCTCTCTCTCACACGCCCTCTCTCCTTACACTTCTCTTACAGTCTCTCTCTCTCTCTCTCTCTCTCTCTCTCTCTCTCTCTCTCACACACACACACACACACACACACACACACACACACACACACACACACACACACACACACACACACACACACACACACACACACGTACCTGAAAAACCTTTTCATGATTTATTATTCTTCATTAGCTCCACCGCCGCCGCCGCCGCTGGGGACTCTGCGCATGGGCAGTGCGCGACAAGGCATTCATTTCAAATGACTCTACTTCTCTCCTCATCACCTCGTTACCGCCACGATTCTTAAGAAGTCCAGACTTTTTGAATTCAGAGTAATGGTGATGAAAATATTTTATTGTTAATACAAATAGATTTTTTTTAATTTTTTTATTGGCATGTGAACGGCTCCGCTTTCCCTGTAGGAAAAAAAAAAGAAAGAACCTAAATCAAAGTTATTATGTCAAATATCTATTCTTGATATTCCATCATGGTAATCAAATTAAAAGCACGAGTTGTAAAATTAAATAAAACGCACTCTTAAAGGTTTGTGACTTGCTGAGATTGTGTTAAAGCATGTATCGAATATAAGGTCGGCTATTGATGCTTTTTTTTTTCTCTTTTGTTGCTATGGTAATTTTGGAAAACAATCGGAAAATTACAGATATGAATAAGTAAGTATTGTAGGATGATTTGTCCTGTGTTGCTTTATTGTATGTGTGGTGTTTTACATGTAGTGCGATTGTTACTGAATGTAAAAAGACAATATTGTAAATTTTAGAATAAAAATAGCAGAATTTAACACAAAATGTACAAGTGTTGTCTAAACTGTTCAAGATGGTCGCGTCTTCGTGAAATAATTGTTATGAATCCTCTTTTTGTGATTTTTAAAAAATTTTTTTTTAATTTTTGGAAACCCAAAACACCTTTTTTTTCCCATAGACGCAGGCGTGTGACGCGTCTAGTGATCAATGTCTTTGACAGGCGGTGCTTTAACCTCTTAATCATCATAAATGGTCTACAAATATACCAACACGTCCCGGACGTGGAGGATTCCACATTCAAATCCACTCTTCTTGCAGGATATTATGAAGCATCCTATAGGCGGTGCTTTGGACAACGAAAGTCCGCATCAAGTCGTTAATCCGGGCTCCTGATGGACCCGCTCCTCTGAATAAGTCAGGCCTTCGGAAGAGACTAGATGTCAGTTATCTCTTTTTTTGTTTTGATGAACATAAACATTTTTTTTAAAATTTGCCTGCGGCTGCGACAGGCAGCGTTTCTGCAAAGCAAGCTTTGCATTGGAGCAAAGAGAAGCAGAGAGACACCAGGCTGCAGAAATATGTTGCTGCCCCCCCCCCCCCCAGTGGGACAACAGGCGCTGCTGGAGCCACCTTCAGACACCAGGAGACGGAGATCAGTGTCCGGAGACATCAAGGAGCAATCAGTGTCTGCTCACTTACACCGGCAGACTGATTCATGATGAAACTTTAAAGAAATCATTTATATTTCACCACCTCTAAATTGGTGTATGAAAATTTCATCCACGATGAAACACACAAAAGTATGTATCTTAAGTCACATGAATCTAAACTGACTTTGAGGCACATTTTTAACACTTTGACGTGTCCCTTAATTTATTTATTTTTTTACCTTCTTCATCAGCAGTTTGTTCATGTTGTTTGCCATAATGTATGACTGATTACCTCTGAATGGTTTGATATATGACAAATAGATGAAGCATCAACCTAAAATTTATGTGGGAATGACATATATTCTTGTTGCTAATAAAGACATATTTGTAATAAATAAATATGATGTATACTTCTTTATTTTTTGTGTTTAATTAGCATTTTTTTCGACATAATACTTTATAGGATTTGTTATCAAAATAAATCTAATTTATTGTACAAAGCTAATGCACTGATTTAACAGCATTATAGATAGATAGATAGATAGATAGATAGATAGATAGATAGATAGATAGATAGATAGATAGATAGATAGATAGATAGATAGATAGATAGATAGATAGATAGATAGATAGATAGATAGATAGATAGATTATTTTATTGTATCATCAGCTGAATTCCTTTACAGTATATTGAGCCTCAATGTGAGTCATTGCCAACAGAGTAATTGGAGGGATTGTTGTATCACATAAAGACGTGTCTGAACATCAGTCATATCGTGCCTTTAAAAGCACAAGGCTTCAGTGGAATTGTGCAAGAAAAGACTTCTCTCACTTCAAGGAGCTTTACTACATACATAAGTCGGCACTCTCCAAATATAAAAGTAAAAACAAGTAAAAAATAGAGCACACACAGCAAGGCTTGATATAACTCAGGTGACTTGTTTGCTTTTTTTTTTTTTTTTCCTCTTCGCTATCCTACTTGCATCCGAACGGAGCGTTGCAGATGTGTCTATGTGCTTTACACAAAGACATACTCTCCTAGTCTCCCTCAGGAGCTCTCCACGTTAACAATCCCAATTACACGGAGACCACCAGAGACAGCTGTTTTTATTACAGAGCCGCTCCTTTGTGCCGCCAACAAGGTATCTCCACTCAGAGACTGAACACAGAGATAAAGCGTCACTGAGAGGCAGAGCAGAGGAGAGGGAGAGAAGTGTGGAGTGAAGTGGATGAAGTCTCTTGGCTGCTCGCAGTGGTGATGCCTTTATTCACAGCTTCCCCCTCCCTTTTTTGATCTGGTGGAGTTCTTTACATGTCGGAGCAGAAGGTCAATGCTTGTTGGGAGAGGGTCTACAAAGAGATCAGGATCTAACTCAAGGCAAAAAAGCAAATCACACAAAGAAAGGGCTGTTTCAGTCGCCAACAGAAGTACTTTATTTATTCATCTGCTTTACCTGGGAAATGTGACATGTTCCACAAGGAACATTCTGGCTTTAATGTGTTGTTTAAATGCATACAACAAAAGGTAGAAGCCTCCAGGATTCGCTAAATGTCACACTGTCGCAGCTCTCAGATGGAACGAGTGGCTCGCCCCTTGAGATAATAAAAGAGGTTTCAAAAGACGCACTTCAGTTGCAGATCAACTGGTGTACAAGCAGAGATGGCTTTAGCATCAACAGCTCTAAAGACATTCCAGTGCATATTTAGAGGTTAAATAAACTATATTTGCTTATTCATACTGGATCCATCCATAATGCGTAGCAGCATGTAAAGAAGTGTGAAGAAGTTGTAGAAATGGATGGGTAATTGTATTCTGTGTTCTGGCACGAGAATGTTTGGAGTCTAACAATTAATGGTTCAATTAATGGAAGTTTTTCCTGCTCAGTTTTGTTGTTTTGGTCACATGGATGATTTTTATGATATATATGATCACTGTATGCAGTAGCAGCAATCCTGTCTTGCAGGTGGAATGTGACAGTATGCGCCCAGCAGTGGTTAACGGTGAGATGTTTGCTGTTTTGTCTGGTTCTTGGGAGAGAGTGAAGAATGGGATTATGGGTATTTTGCTGACAGGAAACTTCCCTGCTAGCATTGCTAATGAGTGAGGTGAAAGTTACCCAAAAATAGCAAAAGCAAACCAAAACAACTGACTGAAATGAACTAAAACGTGAAATTGTTTTCATATCATAGTCATTCAATATATTCCTTATACAAAAAGTATTGATTACTTCAGCTGAGAACAAGTATTGCAGTGTCTAACTTGAACCATATTTTGTCACGTTCACCTCACTGTAACCATACTGCAGTTACTGCGTGCAGATATTGTAAAATATAGTATATAGTGTATATATTTTTTGGCTTACGAGTGACGCCAACCTCAGGCCATGACAGAGGAGAAACCTTGAGAGTGAAGTGTGCCATGAGGTCAGGAAAACAAATAAAACCACCACCAATTTCCCTATTACGGCCCACATACCAGCCTATGTGGTGGTGGTGTGGCTGGGGTGGTCGGGGGGAGGCATTAGATTCTGGCCCAGGCCTGCCTATAGGCTGCAGGGCAGCAAATGATAAGGTCAAGTCTCATAATGATGTCACATACCTTTAGGTACTTCAGATCAATATCTCCAGAGATACGTTATATTTGACAGCCAGTCAAATAAAACTCAGCCCGGAAAAAAAAAAAAAAGAACTTAAAGTCTCTTTTGATAAAATTAGATCATCTCTCTCACGTCACGCCCGACAAAGATCATATCGGTGGACGCCTTTGTGGTTTTTAATACAAAGTAGTAGCTCGCTCCCTGATGAAATACCCTCCCTGTTTGACTGATCGGCCTTGAATAAATGTGGATTATTCAATTACATGTGGTGTTGATGTATTTGGTGGTGTGGGGTAACATTTAGCTACGCTAGACATTCCTCTGAGTAAACCTGATCTTCAGTGACAACAGATGCAACGAGGAGGAAAGCACTACTCCGTATACTGTAGGTGTTATACCTCTGAGCCTGCAACTAGAAAGAATCTGCATGTCAAGTGCAATACAGGTGATTAATGGTATGGAGTGATTGCAGAATTCTGTCCGACCTGAACGAACACTTCTTCTGCCTCTCTCATTAGTTCGGCTGTCCCAAGCGATAATAAAGAGCTTGTCACCGGGTTGTCTAATGGGTGATGCTAATTGACCTCCTTTCCCCCTTTCTTCTGCACAAATGAAAAGATTTCCTCCGTCCTGTGATGGAGCATGTCACAATCTGATCTGACAAATTAAAAAGCTCACTGCTGTCACATTGTCATCATTCGAAAAAAAAAACCCTCGCCTCATCCGCTATAATGATCATTTTTCTTCACTCATACCACTGCACTGCACTGCCAAACACAATACTTAAGAGGGAACGCCGCCGTACGTGTGACATCTGAATGTTTGTGATCTGTGAAACCTTCCTTACTATTAATCTTGAACTGTCCTTCAATCTATATCGAAGGCTTACTTTCTCTCGAGAGCAGTTTTAGTTGGTGCCTAATCCTCATTTCCATTTTTGCAGTTGCTCAACCGAGTAAAAAAAATGATCTTGACATATATTTTTGAAGAATTATATCGATATATGGATAACCCAGCATCTATTATTTATTGTAACTCAAAAATATAAAGTAGATTACATTTTATTTAATGACTTAAAAACATTACCGGTGTAAACTCCTCGTATTACTTAACATTTGTCACATTAACCTGCCTCACATTGTCAAACTGTAACAGTGTAGTCAACCAAAGAAACAAAACCAGATACATGAATTTGTTGTGGTTGAATCATGTGACCTCTATTCTGTGAACCCATTGGCCTGAATCTGATAGCAACACCAGAGCCCCGGCGCCGCACGTCATTGGCTGCAGAACCACGATGGCGCTCATTAGCAGCAATCAGCTACCCCATCTGTGGGCGAAGCAGAAATCGAGCGTGGCATTTTACCTGCTGACTTGGTGTGTATAACTTTATAATTTATGCGTTGTACCCATACTATTGACAAAAACGCAGCGCGGTGATCAAAGCGAGTCATTCAGGAGTTTGGACAGGGCCACGAAGACAGGGCCTGTAACACTAATGATCTTCAAACGCTCGTCTATTTCACTGAGAGCTATGCACAACTCCCCAGCAAGTCCCCCGTCCTCCCCCTGGAGGTAATTGCGCCTGGCTGTTTAGGTGACAGGTGTCAAGTGGCCCCTCCTCGACCGATTCATCATGTTAAGCAGAGAGGAAAGGCCGATCTCGGTCCTTCTCTCACTCACTCTTCTTCTTCTTTGTAGTTTTCCTCTTTTCCTCAAACATTGTTACTTTCTTACATGTTAGCTATGTTTAGGACAATGCTTACAATACAGCGGCCAATCAGAGCTCAGACTGTTCCTGCTGCACGATGAATCTATAGAGAATTAATATAGGATGTACAGTATATATGACGATTTTACCATCACACAAAACAAACAACAGCAACTAATCGTCAAAAATTGAGAAGCTGATTTTATTTTTTCTTCAGAATGTCTCAACTGATTTATCACCTTGCTAATCAACTAATCATTCAATCAACCGATCAGCTAATTCTAATTTAATAGAGATCATTTTTTTCGGATTGAATTTTGCGCAGTGGAGTCAATCAGTTGTTCGAATCAATTCCACGGCTCAACATCTCAAATAATTTATCATAAAATATTTGAAAATAGGGAGAAAAAAACAAATCAAAGACAGAGATGACATCATCAAACTGTCGATTTCAATCTGACAATAGTTCATTTACACAATTCTTTTCTTTCTTTTCTTTTTTTTTTTTTTATGTCTGTGCTGAATCAGTGGACAGGCCTGTCTGGCTGAAAAATCATGCAGCTCAGTTGAGACGTGCGTGTGTGTGTGTGTGTGTGTTAGAGAGAGAGAGAGAGAGAGAGAGAGAGAGAGAGAGAGACCACACCCTCACCATGCCCCCCTGTCTAAGCACAATCCCATAGGGACCTGCCATACACATGCACACTCTCTCTCTCTCTCTCTCTCTCTCTCTCTCTCTCTCTTGCACACACACCCCAGTCATTAATTCCTGCTTTGCATCTCCACACCATGTAATATTTATGGGTCACCGCAGCTTTGTATTCACAAATGGAAACGCCAAGAGAAAAAAGGGAGAAGACACGATACCTCAATCAATCCCACGAATAAGGTTCAGATTGTCACATCATGGCTTTTTTTTTTTTTGTTCTTCCACTAAGCCAGTGCTTATGCAGCATTCTTTCCTTTGACCTCTAAACAAGTGTTTTGTGTGACGGATTGTCAGATACAACCTTTAAGGAGCCCTATTAACTCCTCAATCAAAAAAAAAAAAAGCTCAAAGTATCAGGAAATCTCATAGCTAGAGAATTTGTGGAATAGCAAAACTGCATTAGTTAATAAAAGACAAACAGACCTGCTATGTTTATTCCAGATATGCGATTGGAGTAAATGACGTACAGCGCTCCAGTGCAAACATTTGCTAGCACTCAAAATCTTCCGGCTAATCAAAGGAAGTCTGTGGAGTACGTTTCCCCCTTCAACATCTGACAGATCATAATTGGGGTCTGTTTTCACTTCCTAAGATGTCGCCTGAAACCTGCGATGGAACGGTGGGAGCCAAACCCTCGCTGCCTTTCAAATCAACAGTGTTGTCAAAACAGAGCCCTGAGGAACCCCCAGTAGAGTATGGCTCACCAAACCCCTGTAGAGATTTGAAGACCACTTTGGAGCTCTAATCCACTCAAAATGTGCAGATAATTTTCCTTGCCAGGACACTCTCTGCCTGGTGTCACAAGAGTGGCCTCACGGGAACGGATCAGCCAATGATAACAAAGTAGCCAGATGTCTGGCGCTGGCAGAGTCCCAGAAGCCAGGCAGCGGCACGCAGCAGCATCCGCTGTGGGCCGCAGATCAAAGATACCTGAGAATTACTTATGGGCACAAAATATGTGTTGCTTACTCTACAGTTCCCATTAATAACAATCTGGGAGAATTTGTATTTCTAATTAACTCTTTTCTTTCGGCGTACAAAGTGCTGTAGGACGTCTAGGGCTGCAGCAGCAATTTTTTTCCGTGGCAACTGCAAGTCGACAACAGGAAGTCGGATGCAGCACTGTCTGAAGGAGCCAGATCAGCTTTAAATGCAGTTCTGAGGCTCAGAACACCCCCTGACTTGCCTCAATAAACAAATAACATGCTTAAGAGTCAGCATATTTAGATTTAATCATGCTGCATGTAGCTTCTTTACACCGGCCCCTTCACGCATTCCTCGAAAGCTTCAAGTGTCGACGTTGAACCGGCTCAACTTAGGTGTAATCATTAGCAATTATATTCTTGCCTCTTTCTTCTCATCCTAAAACAGACAAGTAACACCAGCATTACAAGTACATTTACAAATTGCAGCCATTATCATCAGACTCTCAGTGATTCATAATTTGCTGCAGGATTCGAAGAGTGGCTTGTTTTTCACCACCGCTGTTTGTGTTGTTCAGACCGATGTTAAGTAGCGTTGCAGTTGCATTTTGTTTTCTCCTGCAGGCCCTGCACTTCTTCAACAGTCTTCCATTTAATCCATTTTATGCATTATGTTGAACTCACAGATATTTAGAGTAGAGACCCGACTTTGAACCAAGAAGATAAGTTAAGCTCTCTCTAACTAGAAAAGATGATTGTTGCTTTTCTTTTTTTTTCCATCTTTGTTCATCTTGCATATTTTTTTTCAGGCTTCGTTGTGCACCTTAAAGTCAATGTTCAATGAATGGGCGGCATGCATCCCGTACAATGTGTGCACGCGCTGCGTTATATCAATTATTAAATAAAGAAAGTATTTCCCCATGTCTGTATTCGATGGCGAATCCCCCTCCTAACACCACTATCCCTTCCCCCAATTATGTATATTACCTTTGGTGGTGCATGGTTCATGCAAATTCTCTTTTGCATCGCGCTCCTGAACGAGCTATCTGCTAGCTGGAATCCTTTAAAGTCTATACTGAAGACTGCCCTTCATTACATGGTGAATATGACCTTTTCTCTTTTTTATCTGTTGTTCTACAACAACAGCCGGTGTTTGAAGCCCACAGCTGAGCAACTAGTAAAGCAAAGAGAATTTTCTACATGGAGGTTTTTCACGTTACACTGGAATATGTGAATCTCGACAAATCAAATTCGATTGAATTAGAAAAATATTTTCTCTTCATATCGAGCTTCTCAAAAAGAGCTTTTCCAATAGAAAGTCATATTTTATGAGCGTATTTTAAAACCCTCTGCCACCATCCACTTCGGGACCTTTCAGGGTTACTGCAGGTCATTTCTTTAAAAAAACATTGTTTGCTTGAAAATATGACTTTAAAACAAGGCTTAAAACTGCCTCAGTGAGCTCCTGTCTCCCAGCTCCGGCAGCTCATCACTCCTAAAACAGCCACTCTCATCCACCCGAGCCCCGACCGTTATTAATGTGCACTGAATAATTTAACAGGGTAAAATTACCATGCTCTTTTGAAAAGATTTTTGCCTACACAATTAAAGAGCATTATAGTGATTTTTGGTTGAACAAGAATTATGACTGTTTTCCCTCCTTTCTGCTACACTCGGCGCCTTCCTTGTTATGAGCTGTGGGTGAGCAGAGATGTAAAGGCCTTCGATTCTCTGCTCCTGCCTGACTGCAAGGGGAGGTTGAGCCCTAGGTCTGACCTATCCCGTGATGAGCAGCTAATGGATAATGAATGAAGAAGAGTATGGTCTACTTCCACCAACAGGAACCCCATTATGGCTCTCTACCCCACCAACCATTGGGTACATTGGGGCCGTTTGAAAAAGAACGTCTCAGTCAAGTGGTGTTTGAGATGCTTGAAATAATTGCTCTCCATTCACGTAGCAGCAAGGAGGACCGCATGTAATCACATGCTAGTTTGTCAGGGATGTCACGTAAAAGTCAAACAGAATTAGCTTGAAGATGACTGTTTCGTCTAGTCCTATGAACATTTGTGCTGCTCTATTCCATTGTTGTTGTATGATATCAGCATCAGCAGGAGCATTAGCCAGGCCTTCACTCTTATTCCATGCGGACAACTGTCCACATCTCAACCACAGGCCAACAATTGGCAGTAATTGGCAGGTTGCCTTGGTTGTCCTGGGAGAGATCTGAGGGTGCACGCGGCCACGGACAGGCTGCCCTTTCCACCAATTAGAGAGTTGTCTCCTCGTGAGGCAGAGGCAGGGGGAGGTCTACCTCACTCCTACCTTGTGTCCTGATCAAAACGATTTGTGGGGATCCCTTTCCTCTTCGCTCCTCTCTTCTTTCTTGCCTACCACCCTTACTGTTTGTGAACTGCTGGTGAGAGTCTTCAGTCAAGGACCCCAACCAGCGACTGACAGCCTTAGAGTTGCAGTCAGTGGGACATTCGCATTAGAGGTGCTCTGACAGTCAGGCTGAGCTAGACAGACCTCCCAATGAAAATGCTTCACACAGCTCTTTGCTGCTGGTTTTCTTGTACATAACTTGCTAGCTTTTTTTTTTTTTTTTCCTCTTTCCTATGCGAATGTGACACTGAATAGAGTTTGGCAGAAGATGAAGTTTTCTCCGAACAGTTGAACTGGAGTCATTTCTCATGTTGTTGGTGCATTGCCTCTTTTTTTTGTTGTTGTGTCTCCAGGCATAAGCAGTGTGTTGTTGCCGCATGGCTCTATCACGGCTTTGACGCAATGATAGTAACCGTCTCATGTGGTATGGAATGTGCAGGCCACACAAGGTACCATGGGACCTCAGTCCAAAGGATCACAGGCCTCAGTGCATGCTGCTAACGCTCCCCAGTTTATGCCACAGGGAACCAACACCCAACCCTTATTCTCTCCCCTCTCGGTCTCTGTTGTCCTCAAAGCCTGTGTCTCTCCGCATTCCACTTCAGTCAGTATGAGGAGGCGAGGAAATGCTTCCTATACTCAGAAATATGTGTCAGGCTCCTGGGTTATGTTGTATTGCGATGTGATGTAGAGGGCAACAAAGCTAGCGCGCAGAGAGGAAGAAAAAGGTTTACTTATTCTCTTTAATCCATCATGAGATATTCAGAACTAGGTTAAGTTATACCTCACATTACCCATATAACAAGATCTCTGTTTGTGCACCAGGGCCTATAGTCATACTGTGTTTTTTCCAGTCAACAATTAGCAGAGGTAAAGTCTAGCCTTCACCACAGGTTGACAGGCTCACCATAAAGCAGCTTTATTTCTCAGCAAGGACCTTCACGAGGGCGGGTCTACCAAATATGCTGTCTGGCCCCGGGGCCTGTGGGAGCGTGGTTGGATTATTATGTTAATGCATGTGCCTCCTGCCCTCTGTTCGGTCCCAGCTGGCCTCCCTGTCGTTAGGAAGTGCTTTGCTCTGACAGAGGAGTAATATGCTACCTGATTGAGGGGCCAAAAGATCGAGCTCTATAAGAGAGGGGCCACCACTGATAAGCATATGATAAAAGTGTCATTGTATATGAATGCCTCAGAGACATGGAAGATGACGTCGCGATTCCTATGGATTTCCATGAGATGGTGAATATGTATAAGGGATGTTGGGTTCTTTTCATGAGGCTGAATTTAATTGCTCATAGCATTATCTCTCATGCTATGCATCGTACTGAACTCCCAATACATGTCAGTGATACGTTCAAAAGAAAACATATCAAACTCGTCAAGGTGAGATGCACTTCATTTTTCTGCACAGTGAAAACAGGTCTGAAAATAAGATTTTGTTATAACGTGAATAAAAGCGATGAAATAATATTTAATTCTGAATGTTGATTGGGGGGGGGGAAACAAACAAGAAAACCAATATATCAGAAAGTACGAATGTGAATTGATGAAGAGCTAGTTTAGTTAGCCTGACACCATCGGAAAAAATTATGACGCCGGTGTAACATATGGCATTATCCAGCAGATCTATGTCACACACTCACATTTAATCAACCTGACATCGAAGCAAAAAAGGGAGGTGAGGAAAAGGAAAAAACTTGCTGTGACGTGTTGAGAAGAAGAAATGCTGGTTGCACTGCTTTGGATCCTGCACATAATTGTGTAAATATGTCAGCCAAACAGAGGAAGCTCTCTCTCTCTCCTTTAAAACGCTTTCTTTCTTTTTTTTAATCCCACCTCCTCAGGAGCGCTGGAGTAGCTACACATTAGCTTTGTGCTGAGCCATTCACAAAGTGCACCGAGTGTTTGTGTTGTCGAAGGTTTGTTTTGTTTGCTTTTTAATCAAGTTCAATTTTGTCTCCTTCGGTACAGCCTCTTTCCACATCCCTCCTTCTCATGTCTGCCCAGATTATAATGTCTGTTTTTTTTGCCGAGGAGCCTTCACTGTTGTTATTGTTTGTTCTCTTTCATGGGTCCCCAGCTGTAAAGGAAGGAAGGGTAACAGTGGGTAATTGGTGGGTAAATACTTTTCTCTTTGTTTTGTTTTTTTGCATTGTGACTAAACATCAGAGCCAGACAGGTTGGAACAAACTCCTGTTGTTGAGGGGAAAGTAGAGAGAAAGTAAATGGAGAAGCCATTTAATCTGTGTTTAAGGTTTATTTTCTACCACACCATCAAAGAAATATCTTGAAACATTTTTTTTTTCTGGCATCAGTTGTATTCTTACATGACTTTTGTAACATTATAATGACAGTTTGGAGATAACCCTGAATCAGGTAATATCTGTTTTTTGACTGAGCTGCTTCTGTTCCATCATCAGATAACCTCTAAGGATAATCCTCTAATGTGAAGTACAACTCTAAAGACATTATGCTGTAAGTACTGGTTCTGTTTCAGCTCAAGCATCATTTTGCTGATTATTTTGTGTAATTTGTTTCTAAAATGTTTTTAAAAAGTTGCTAAAAATTCAACATAGTCCTAGTTAAAATCTCCAAACCGACCACAGATATCCAAAATGTGGACAATCTTCATAAGTGTCAACTTGGAAACAGAATATTTTGGCTTCTTTTGTTTTTAAATAATGGAGGCATTTAATGGGTTACGAGTTTTTATCAGTCTGCCCCGACCCCGACTAATGAGGGTGAACCTTCAAAACCTCCATTAGATGATGCTGTCAATTGGGTGACATACAAACGTTGCAGTGTGTAATCCTCCTGTGCAGACCTTGGGTGTAAATATGCCAGCTCCACCATTTTCACAGCGTTTACTCCCAGTTCAAACAATCTCTTTCCCTCCTCACCCCCCTCCCATGAAAATACTATGACAGCTCTGCAATATTCTCTTCCCGAATCCTCGGCTGCCTGCGACCAATGAAACGAACAGGAACAGCTCTGATAATATCCTTCATCCACATTGTGGGTAAGACACCTCTCTCGTCTTTGTTTCTGCAAACTGAAACTTGTGCCACTCACACATTTTGCACCGCTCAGAATTTTTGGGATGTGATTCTTGGAAAAAGATTCCGTGATGTTAGAGCTATGGATTGAGGCTTTGTTTGTGTGGTTATATATTTGTGTGTGCACACGGTATCAAAGGAAACTTACTACGAACAAAAGACGAGTCTATACAGCTCTCAAGGCCGCTGGGAATCTAGTAAGTGAATGTCTTAAAATAAAATAAGACATTCATTCCCCCAAATAATGCGATCTCGTTGATACAGAGTTCAAATAAAATGCACTGAGAGCTAAAATTTGGTGGCTGTAAGAGAGGAAAATAAATGATGATAAATGGAAGTCATTCATTCCCTTCATTCCTACAGAGAAACATATTGTATGTATCCCACAGAGACCGGCCATTTCCAGATCTCTGCAAGTGGTCATTGAGTAAGATTAATAAGTGTAATGACTTTCTAATGCCCTAACTGGACGCTGCCGCAAAATGATAGACTGTACCCACCAACAAAAGAATTTGCTGCTGCAGCATTTAGAGAAAGATTTTTAGGACCGTTTTTATTTTTTTTTTTTTCCAAAAGATGGCAGCAAATTTTAACAGTCTTTATTCTGCTCCCTGCAGCTTTCTTCTACATGTCCTGATATGTAAATCATGAGCGTGTTTTTAACCTCACTTCGAAAAAGTAAGAGGGAAAGTACTTGGTCAGAGGAACAGTTGTTGACTCCTAATGTGAGGCAGGCAGTCAACCGCGGGTTTTCCCAATGACCCAACCCTCTATCCTGACCTCCACCCTAAAAGCCTTTTACAGCAGGATAAAAATACCAGGCTTCTCCACCGTTTGACACTTGAAAGAATTCTATTTGCTATTTCTATCAGCTCGAGAGGTCGGTTGTCCAGAATCCTTACACTAGAATGATTTTCTTCATGTAGGAATAATCATAATATCTTCTGTTCCGACGCTGGTATGGTGATGCTGAACCTGTCTGGTTTTATTTTTTACTATTTGTTTGAAGATGTGCAAGCACAGAAACTTTGACGCACCCACACAATATTTATTGCATATTGCAGACCTGACCAACACGTTTTTGTCATCCATCCCTTGTCTCCGTCTAGTTTGGCTGCTCATCCATCAGAAATCCTTTCTTTGGCTTCTCATTTTCAGGCTCCGTGTTTTGCGTGGTCCCTCTTTTGCTCCACATGGATTTCTCTGCAGGAGATGAGCTGACAGCCATGCCTGATTGATGTATCAGAGAGCATTTCGTCAGCTATTGTTTTCCTCACCAGCAGTCAGTGGTTTCGCTCAACCGGGCCTTAACCAGCCATCGACACCTCAGATCCACTGTATGACAGGCAGGGTGGTTTCATGGTGACCTTACACCTTAAGGACAAATAAAGTTTTGGATTTGAATGCTATTGTAGTGCACTCAAGATTTGTCTGTGTTTAGATGACTTTCCCAAACTTTCAGAACAATTATACTCACCATGAACATTTTTCTTCTAGTTTGAGTCCGTACCTGAAAACTTTCCCACAGAACTTTCCTGGATCTCGGTGTTCGCTCAACCAGTCTACCCCTGAACCCTTTGATAATGCTGCCCATAACTCCTTAAATTCGCAAGAGAATTCTTAAAAATTCTCGAAAACCTTCTCTCTGGCAGTAGATGTGTTACTGCCAACCCCTTCACCTACTTGATGAAGTGGGCAAGGCTGGAAGGTTGGAGAGGCTGGATGTCCGATCATGGCTCAGGCCATTAAAGATGAAGGACTGGCATGTGGTTAGAGGTAGAGGGGAAAACCAAGTCTTGCACGTGGACTGTGGGCGCTTGCACCCTCCTTCATGGTATCACAAACCAGGCCAACACTTCCCCAAGGAATGAGCAGGGGTCCAGACTATAGGTTCAATTATTCATGTCCAGTCAGCTGGGAAAGATGTAGCAAAAGACGAGGTGTGTTGACCCTTCCTTGAATCCTACAATTCTACCACACTCCGCAATGATTTTTGTAGCAGCGCTGCCTCCATCCACACAAATAAATCTAAGCCCAAGTCTTGTCTGGATGGATGGAGTGTAACTTTAGAAGGCATACATTAGTGGCTACCCGCTCCAGTGGCCATCCTGCAGCAGTAGCCGCGGCTACTCAGCCAGTCTCTGGCCGTAGAATTACAGCGCTGAAAAGAGAGGCATTGATCGTCAGTACTGTACGGCTGTTTCCAAGTACTGTCATGCATAGACAGGGCCATGTTGAATCACTCATCTTGGACAGCCTCAGTGGTACATATTATCCCTGATTGGGTTGTGTGCATATTATGTTATTGAGGTAGGTGTAGCCTGTGCTGAAAACAAAGGGGGAGGTCAAACAAAAAGGACACGCTCATTAAAGAAAGAGTAGGGGTATCAAAGGGGATCCTGAAGGTAGTTTTCTTGTTTTTTTTCTTTTGTCAGGAACAAATGAGTATTTGATCATCGGCACCACAGCATCACAATGATCAAACCAATCCAGATAGTCCCCTTCACATCCGTTTAAGACAGGATTGAAGACATTGATGGAACAACCCTAGGGACTGAGAACAACGCCTCCTTTCAAGGCCATTTTACCAAAGCAGAAATTTCCATGGCTCCATGTTTAGTGGCAATATCTCTGACATCAGGATAATCCATTTAGGTGACAGATTGCTGAGTTTTTCACTTACAAGTTGCATATCAGTCTGCATGTAATAGCTGAAGGGGAAGAATAAATCTAATTCGTACTGTATCTACACAAATGGTCAGAGCATATGGAGCGATGATCCATGGAAAGAGAGCACTTCATTCATGTGAAGCTGTTTTTAATTGGATTCCAATGTGACCTAGAATAAGTATGAAACAAGAAGTCCTCAAATCCATCTTTCTTTTCCGGTACCTGTTTTTCCTTTGAATTTGGTTTAGGCTACATTTTCTATATTATACTCTTCTCTCTGCAGGTAACTAATCATTCCACCTGAATAAAGCCTGCATCTTGAGGCAAAATGGTGTTGTCTATTTGGAGTATAACTCAATGTGACATTTCTTTAAATGTATATATATGTAACATTCTGTTATTACTGTGTCATAATTGTCTATAAATATTTTATTCAAAAAGGTTGAGTAGGGGAGATCCTTTGTGTGTTAATTCCCAAATGCATAATAACAGACCAAATCAAATGTAATAAAAACACACATTACAGTACCTCTCTATTAAAATGGGGATCCCATACAGCTTAATAGTATATCTACTGGAAGACATTCTGTATACATTGTCCTACGAGTGGCTGCTGCAACGGAGAGGCATCTATCAAAATCACATAATGGCCGCTATTAAGATGCGACGTGAAGGAAAAAGACACATGGAAAGAAGAGTCCGTCTTTATTAGCCGTCATCATTTCCATGAATTTAAGTGCAAATAAATGGCTAGTATTACACAGGGAGCAAATGTGTCCCTGGTGAAGCCCTAGATATGGGAGGATGGAGGGAGGAGAAGCTTTATGTGTGTGTGTTTGTGCGTGTGTGTGTGTGTTCTTATGTGTTTGAGGGAGAGAGACAGAGGAACTGACTAGCGGGGGGTTCGGCGATGAAAAATCATCACCATTCCAAATGCAGATATTGTGGTGGCCTCACACTCTCGCCAGTGTCACCTTCCATTCGTCACTGTCCTCCAGGCTGCCTCTCATTAAGTGGCCCTGCTCTGTCGACAACTTAATTTCCTTAAGAGGACCAGACACCTGATTCAATTGTGCACCCATTACACATTTGTTTTCTCCGTCTAGGCCTTGCCGGGACCACATGACTGTGAAACAGAAATACTCCCACTATATTAAATGTTGTGGACATAATTCCCAGACGCGTGATTCATGTCTGCCTCCCGGTATCCATTCCTCACCGTGGCCTTAGATGAAACCATAGCGGCGGTCGTCTGGGTTGTTTCACCTCCGTGGATGACTTTTCTTTTACGAGGTCAGATTTGAGCCAGGCTGTTGTGAATACGCAAGTCCTCTCCAAACAACTTCATCAAATCGGTTTGTTATCTTATCAGAAGACGCGGAGTTCGTCAATAATTCAATATCACTTTTTGAAGTGTTTCAACACGTGTGCTCCTCCAATCGTTTGTCTTTTGATGTTCAGGCAGTGTAAGATGTTTTTATCCGGTGTGGGCGAGTCTCCCATTGTCCGTTTGACTGGCGGTCTCTATAGCTTACCTCTCACCTGCACCTGTCAATCAGCAGCAGATGGGTGAGGAGCAGCCTTCCCTCTTGTTCAGGGTGTAACTGATTGTTTTCTGTCACAGCTTTTATCTGAGAGGTTTGAGTATGTTTGATACCAGATGCTCATAAAAGCTTGTCGTATTCATTTTTTATGGCTCTCTTTATTTTACAACCATCCTGTCCATTAACCAAAAAACGTTATCCTTTGTGGAATCTCTTTTTCTTTTCTTTTTTTCTTGTGCGGGGGGCAAATAGAGTATGTCTAGGTGTATAGTTTAGATGCTTGGAGTCATTTTGAATAAAGGGAAGATCACCCACCCCCATCACCCCCCCCCCACCACCACCACCACCTCTCATATCCATACAAACACAGTCAGGGTGGAGGGATTTTTGCCTTAAACCTTTCCAGGAGACATTTCCAAGATATAAAACTGCTGAGTATGATTCCTGAGCAGCCAATAAAACTCATGGAAAAACTCAGAGTGAGAGACGGCATTCACTCCCCCCTCGCCGCTCCCTTCCTGTGATGCCTTCCCTCTGATCCTGCTTTGTGTCTGTGTTTTTGTGTGTTTCTGTGTCCTTTCGCTCTTATTGGCTGGATTTGCAGCTTTACAAAACCACAAAGACCCTACCTTGCAAACCGTTTTGCAATTTTGCCGTTTGGTTCAGTTTACAGTATTTTAAGTATTATATAATGCAAGAAAGTCATTAAATCACGCACACAAAGGTAGACTTATACTGCAACACACGATGGAAAACGCTTCCTGATTGTCTCACATGTCCTGCAAAGACCAAATAAATAAAATAAATGCTCGTGCGTTTCTAATCAGGCACAAAATATTTTTCTGGTGATTGAATGATATAACAAAAGTCCACAAACAAGGTGAAACCTGAATCTTTCTAAATATATGCAAAAACTGAATAACCTGCACCATCATGGTTGCAGTCCTACATGTGACCTTTTGCAGGGTCATGAAATATCACACTCGGGCTACTTTGTCTCTTAATGTTTGCCCTTAAAATTGAAGGTTATTTTGTATGAAGGCACATTCCAAGAGAAAAGGATGATGTGAAAATCTGGAGGTGACTGGATGAATATCGGAGAAGTCTTCAGATTAGTTGCATCTTAACCATTTTACAGCGCATGTTTTCACTGGTACTACACTCCAGTGATAGGGAGGTGACGTTCTTCCATTATTGTGCTGACCTCACCGACCCCCCCTCCCCTCCCATTTACCTTTTTGTGCATTATAAACCGAGACATTCTATTTCCGCTGCATTTTTCATACATCAATTTCCCTCTTCCTCTTTATTTCCTACATTTCATCCCCCCATCTGGTCCAGTAGAGCTCAGCAGCGTGTGTGGAGGAGTCTCTTCTGTTCCCCCCTCTCCCACTCCAGGAGCATCAAAAGGAGGAGGACCCACGTAGGGTGTTTGAAGAGCCCACCAACGCTCCCCTATGGGTGGTGAACTGGCAGATGCTCAAACCGCACAACTCTATCTAGGCAGGAGGAGCATCCTTCTCATCTGCTTTTGTACCCCTGCCATTGGTTTCCCTTGTAGCTGTAAAGATTAGTTTCGGCTGCATTGTCGTTTGTACGTTTGCGATGTTGCACATAACATTTAACTCATGAATATCAGGTTTTAACTCCATGCTGCTGTCTCAGGGTCAGGATTATATGTAATCAGCTGGATTCGGATCCTTGTTAAGTTCATTCTTAATTTCAACACCAATTTGAGCCAGAAGTATTGATAAAACAAGCATCTAAGAGTGGATCAATAAGCATTACATTTGGTTTTTGTGTTAGGAAAAAAATATGCAGGGATTACCGATGGAATTGTAAAATGTTGGTGAAACTGTGACATAATTATTTCTGAGTCATCTCCAAGTCAGAATTTTAGTTTGTACCATTGTTTTATGCTTCTTCAGTGGATGTTGACTCTTGAAATAATTTTTTTGGCATCACAGACACGCTTTCTCTCTCTCTCTCTCCCATTAAAGCGAAGCAGTAGCAAAGATGTCACAAAAGGCCCAATCACATACATAACAATTATATACTGTATACACGCATTGTGAAGAAGAGCTCAGAAATAGTTTCCTATTTTCAACTGACCCTTTGTTCTTCCCTCCAGAGCTGCATATCTTCTCCTCCCATCAGGAGCGTGAACCAGAATGCTGTCTGTCGGCACCACAGAGAGGTACACTGCATTGTCAGGATCTTATAGCACAGCCATCATAGCCTCTCTCAGCTGTGGTCCCTGCCATGCTGATTGACTGGCCTTTAGCTTCCTGGGTGGCAGCATTGAAGCTTTGACCTGCTCCATCCTGCTCTACTCCACCCGCTCAGTCTGCCTCCGTGTGTTCGACAGCAGTTAACTCCTCTGACAGGCCTCCTAAAACGTCGACTCCTTCAAGACAAGCTCCTCTCCCTCCACCTCTTTAATTCTTCATCTTTTCCCATCTCCCAATTATTCCATTGTTTCTCAGGATCTCTTTGGCTCTGCCTGTCCATCTATCAAAGTCAGCTCCTCTGCCAACTTTTTGCGCTCATGTCAGCGAGAGGTGAAAGAGGTGTCTCACAGTAAAGAAGAACCTGCAGCTTTGTTTCATATTACATCTCACAGGGTGCTGTAGCTGTCTGCGGCTATCAGCCTCCACCACTGCCTCCCGCAGAACCCTCCCTCCACCTGGCATAAGGACATTTCCAGTACTTGTAGGTTTTAGTCCCCAGTCTGACTATTCAGGTGTTTCAGCATTTAATGGAAAGAAGCATTAAGAAAAAATCGTTTTATTTTTTTTTTTTTTTTTTTTTTTTTTATTTCATTTTGATTTAATCTGTGCTTAAAATAGAAAAAAAATATTTAAACAAAAATGTCCAAGACAACACGCAGACGAACAAATAATGTTTAGTAATGGAAATTAATAAAAAATAAATAAATTATTCAATACACATATTTTGGATAATTTAATGTAATGGAAAGACATATAAAATGAATACTTTAATAACTTTTTTTTAAAAATTCTATTGGTTTGATTAGAGATTCATTATCAAAAAATGAAGACATTCTATGAAGGTCTAAACTTAAAGGGTATAATTTGACATGGGGATGCATGAATGGCTTTTTTTTCCATTCATACATATCAATATTAAGCAGCCTATCACAACTACAGATTTCATTTAAGAACTGTTTAAAATGCAACACTCTTAATAGGCTCATTTTGACTTCACATGATTGAGTGTGAAGCAGCACATGCCCACTGTGCATGTGATTTCTACACGCTTGTTCCATCCCTTCATCTAGTGATCAAAAAGGGACTCTACCCATGTTAAAGCAGGCCGGCCCAATGAAGGAAGGGAGAGGGTCTCTACACATGTAATCCTTGTCAATGAATTTAGGCATCTTTTTTTTTTTTTTAATATGAATATTTCAGCAGTTATTGCAGTGAGCTACTTGTGCGAGTCTCTCGTTTCACTGCTCCCTTTGCTCATAAGTGAGTCACTCATCTAATGATTTAATTAATAGCATTGTATCCACAGATGAAACGCTTATATTTAATCAGCAAAATGGATTTAACTGAGATCAGGGGCCTTGACTGTCATCAAGACGCGCTTGAGGTCCCACTTGCTCACTAAGCCACTTTAAGCCCTGGGACACCCATACTTAATTGAGAGTTAATAAATAAATGTGGTTAGAGTAATCCCTGGATCCAGCCCCTCAGAGCTCCCTGTGTGTGAGCATACAAGCTCACTGTGATGCTGCAGCAGAGCAAAGGCTGTCTGTAGTGTTGCAGACACTGCTTTATTTACCTGAGATGCCCCCTGCGTCAAGTACCATATGTTAGATCCACGGATAATTTGTCCCAGAATGCATGTTCTCCCTTGGTTCTCCAATGTTAGATGCACATACTGTATTTTGATGAAGTCATCATTAATGTAGGGCTCTTTTTTTTTTAAATAAAATGTTGTATTGAGTGAGACAGAAATGAATATGACATTAAAATACTACGTGTACGTGTTAAGACTCCTGATATATGTATATATATATATATATATATATATATATATATATATATATATATATATATATGCACATATAATCACACATACATATACATACATATATACATATACATACAGTATACATACAGTATATATACTGTGTGTGTGTGTGTGTGTGTGTGTGTGTGTGTATATATATATATATATATATATATATATATATATATATATATATATATATATATATATATATACTGTATATGCAAATGTTTTTATGAGTTAAAGTAAAATTTGATTTTCCTTCTTTAAGCCTTATACTTCTTGACCGACTGAACTTGAACCTTGGTGTTGGTTCACATCTGAAGATATTCATGCAAAGAAGGACTAAATAATAAATGGGGGGGGGGGAATGAAAAAAATGTGCATGAATTTGCGTTTTTGTCTGACACATGGTGTTGTAACTCAATCATTAAACTTTTACGCATCCATAGACTTATACAGGAAAACTGGTTCCATGTTGGCTTGATGATGGTGCAAAGTTTCATTCAAGGCAACAACTGACATGACCAATGAATTTTAATCCATGAAAATCAGAATAATATTTCAGGGATAATTTATTCTGTCACTATTCCATCATTAATCTTAATGTAATATATACTTTTAAAGAATATATGTACTTTTAAATAAATCCTGGGTTATATTTCTCCTTTCGACGGATTTCATGTAAATATAGAAGAAAAAAGATTTAGGAATAACTCGTAAAAATAAAAATTATTACCATTAGAAACATATTTCCATGGATTAATTATCTCTCATTCTACAGGTAACCAGTAAACCTACCCTTTTCCCGTCACATCAGACATTTGGCTTATCATAGTAGGAGAATCACAGATACTTCTATTAACAAATCCCAGTCCCAGTAAGACATGACAGTTTGACAGCGAGCCAGCAGGTACAGCAGCAGCACCCTGAAAAATGAAGCAGCTAAATGGAAGTTAGCTATTATCAATTTTATTAATTACACTTGTGCTTTCCTTCTACATGCCAAAACATCTTTATTAAAAAGGCCCATAGTCTCTTGCACTGAGTGCAAAAAAGAAAAAAAGGTGCTTTGAATTTAAATAGTGGGACTCTGGCGTGTAGAAAATATTGGATTTAGGGCAAGGTCACCCAATTTGTTAGCTCTACTACACTAATTCACACTTTCTGCTATAAAGAGGAGTGAAAACGAAAAAAAAAAAAAAATGGAAAGAGAGAAATGTGTGTTTAGCTAAGCAGGGGCAGCCCCTGGTCCATTGCCCATCATTTATTGATAAAGGCCCTGGAAAATGCACAGGGAAAAAAAAAAGAAAAAAAACTAATGAAATTATCAACGTTGTTGAATTAATGATGAATGGGAATAAGAAAAGGCTGGGCTCTCTGTGGAGCCAGAGAGAAGCGCTGCTTCATTAGCCATGCAGTCTCATCACATCCTCTTTTGGAGCTGCAGACACTGGGGCTCTCCTCTCTCCTTACCACCAGGACCTGCCACTGGATTCCATTCAAAAAAAACAACAAAAAAAACCCCTTCCCTCATCCCATCCATCCCTACCTTTTTACTTTTCCTCTTTTGCTTACTTTTTTTTTTTTTTTTAAATGTTCGGCACTACTTCACCTGTCACCTCCATCGCCTCTCAGATGACGGAAACTCTTCTCACACTTTTCCAGAGGGTGAAGGGAGGAAAAGGTTGACCCGATTTGGGAGGTATGTGGTCAAGGAGCACACCTATTTCCTCCTCCTCCTCCTTTTTTTTTTTTTTTTTTTTTAATTCTCCAGCTCTCCCTCCTGGCTGCCTCTCTGTGGATACCATTCCTGATCCTGCACATGCAAATGATATCAAGGAAGGGGGAGGGAGGGAAGGGGGGGGGGGAGCAGAAGGGGCGTTCGGATCCATTGCCCCTTCCTCCTCCTCCTCCTCCTCCTTCCTCGTCGTCTTCTTCTTTTCCCTGGGTGGAGCAGAAGTTGTCTGGAAAGCTGAAGCACGCTGCGAAATCATTGGCATGGGGTCTCATTAGGTAAGCAGAGGCCAGGGCAGCAGGGCTTCACCTAGACACTGATTATTCTAAAAGCAATATCTGGAGGATCGCCCGGGCTCAACTTCTTATTAGAGCTGCTGTTTCTTATAGTTCAGAGTCCTCTTTAACCCCAGAAATTCAATTATTCTCTTTTTTTGTGTGGGGAATGTATGGAATCGAAGCATTTAAACGGACTTTTTGCCTTATTTGAGCACTACGGCGTTGTTTTTTTTATTTATCAAGCATGACAGATTTTGAATGTGTCTGCCTTTTATGATGTCGGATGTTGTTTTTTTTAGGGGGGAGGCCTTAAAGTTTTATCCTTAGACAAATGCACAAAACTATTTCTCTGCATGTACGATAGGTAAAGCCTTGTATTTGCTGAAATGCATTGAAACCGGATTATGATTTTAGAGCTTTGTGACACCCCTTTAAAAAACACTATGTATTTATGCACCCCTCCCATAAATCTGATGACGCAGAGCAGTGTGCTCGACAGACAACAGTGACATGCATAATATAATGTGCCGTCCTTTACATGGTAATATGATCTGAGAGGGATTCAATTATTTAATAAGAACATGACAGACTTTCATTAAAACAAAGTGTGTACAATGACGCCAGCCCACAGTCGGAGCGGCGAGGTCACAGGTATAATGTTATGTTTTGATCCCTCCCTCCCACATACACACACACACACACACACACACACACACACACACACAGACACACACCTTCCCTTCGCCTGCCGGTTCCTTTCTTATGAATCGGCTGAATTGATCCTCATACAAATTAGGTCTGTCCTCAAAGGGCTCCATCAATACATTGACTCCTTTTATGAGGGTCATCAAACAGCCATTACTGGGCATCAGGGGGTCCCGTTTGGGGAGAGACTAGCCAGGGTGACTGATGAGCCGGGTGGGGATGGGAGCTCGTCTCTGGGCCTCGTAGCCGGGGGCCTGTAGCAGAGGAGTCAGGAGGGGAGGTTTTATTGAGGGTTAGCTCTATTGGTTAGGGAAAGACAAATTAATTTCTGATGTGACAGAGATGCTCCTACTTTTTTTAAATTTATCCACCAGTTTTACTTTTGTCAAAGTAATCAGTGTGATTTTAAATGTCTGGTAAAACAGGAGACATTTACTTCACTGACATTCTTTGAGCTTCATCTGATGGGTTTTTTACAGCATTAAGTGCAGCAGGTTTAACTATTTCTTGAAGGGCTGATTGTCAAATCATTAAAGAGCAAAGAAACATCGTCATCATCCCAAAAAAGAAGACAACAATTGAACAAACACAACATTTGGAATATATGATATTTAACCCATGACAGGAAAATATAATGTTGAAGTACCAACAATAGACAAGCAAAAAAAAACCCAACAACAACCCATCCCTGGAGTGGTCCCCATGGTTACCCTCAGGTATTACGAATAGATCTTTGCAACTGAGCTCCCATACAGCAGGATGTAAACAAACTGTCACTGCTGTCAAACACTCACTTCAAGAAGTGTCAAAAGTTTAGAATTTTCAATTACAGCAGGTTTAATATGCATGAAAGCCTCCCCCGACTGATTAAAATGCACCATTTTAAGGCTAATTGTTGAAGAAAACTGTGTTTTATGTTGCTGCAATGGTAATAACTAATGATAGATGCATAAAATTAGCATACATTTCCTAGACCAAGAGAATATCTGATCATTGTGCCATAGAGAATTGCTCTAAGTTAGGAAGTTAATTTCATTATCTCCTCCTCCTCATTTAAAGCTCGCCACTTTACAATAATTGGAAAACAGAATAAAAGATTAGCTTTTGACTGGATGAAGGGCGTTAATAAAGTGTGATAGAATGTGAGTGCTACAGAGAGGGTACCAATTATAGCAGCCAATCTAACACAGGCAGCCATTGATGGTGGTGGTTCAATCTCTTCATCTGCTGCACAGTTACCATCAGGGACCCACTGCAAAGATCTCTGCTCCAGCTAGCAGGTTAATTGTCAATTTTGCTTAAGTCATAAGTAGAGCAATTTTTACCAGGACATCAGTAAAAAAAATGAACTGTAATATTATAGAAATAAAATTGGTAGTAGAGTTCAAAGAGAAGCACATGTGATTTTACACACTTTTGTCCATCGGATTTTAAATTTCAGCCACTCTTTTTTTTTATCATAGCAGGTCCATGTTGGACAGCAGCGGAAAATTCATGACATGACTTTTTTCCTTAATTCTCCTGGGTCACCCTCATCCCTCATTATGTCACCGCTTTACTCACATTAACCACATCAGTCACAGGAACCCATCGCTCATTGACTGCTTCTGCTGTTCAACACAAATGGAATTGTACCTCAAACTTGATTGGCCCACCGTTTGTGAAATTGGGAATCTAATCAACTGCTTTCGTGTAAAAGGTGAAAACAATAGCGCTTCTATTTTTATCGTCTAAATGTCATGGATTTTTATTCTGCCGCTCACTTCTGGTGGTTTAAAGGCTTTTATAGGCTTATCAACCTTTTGAATCAACTGCAGGATAGTTTTTCTTTTAGCAAATGTAGCTCACATGGACAACATTTTGTTGTTATATTTGCTATTTCATTTACCATAATGACCGGTAGTTTAATTAAAATAAATAAATAAATAAATAAACATCTGTTTTAAACATTGTTTATCTCCACTTCTTCAATTTAACATAACCAGAGATGTAAAGTAGGACAGGGTAGCATAAACCTGCTGATGTGTACACACACACGTACACACTTATACACACACATAGAAACACAGACAATCCAGCCTCATCAAAAATGATGTGGTGGGCCCTTTGTTGTCAGACACTTCATACAGAAATGGCATATTCATGGGGCTGTATTAAAGATTTTTTTTCTGCTGGCATAAGCATGCAGCGCAGCAGCGGCATCCTGAAATGTCGTTTTCTGCCGTTCTTTGCCACTTAACCTGCCTTATCTGTCTGAGGATGTGGCACCTCGTGTTTTTGATGCCTTGCACCGTATTGCAGTCCCATCACATTTAAGCTTTTTGGGTTTAATAGTGGCTCGAAGGCCTGTGGTGACACAAGATGCTTCCCAATTATACACTAAAGCGCAAGGTTTGCACTTATTCAATTGACATCATTTTGCTATGGAATGGCAGTGGACAAACAGATCTGCTTTGAATTAATGCACCGCTGCTGTGTTAGTGATCCAGTGTCTATTGCCTTTTCTTTAAGTCTTATAAATCTAACAATGAAGCTGATGCATCACATACAAACCAGTCGGCTCACGTGAAACCAGACATCTATGTTTTAAGCGTGTCTACGGGTTTTTTTTTTTAGCAATTGTGACATTAAAATGAAATTCTTAACTGAAAACCACAAAATAACAGTTTTGTGTTAAATTAGCGAGTAAAAAGATATAACTACTGTGTATACATTAATGACATTTCTAACCAGCTGCAAATCCTGATGTTTAAACACTCTTTCCGTAAACTTGTTGAGTTGAAAAGGAGACTTTCCAAAGTAAATGAAATCATGAATTGTGGAAGGCGGAGACGCATCCCTTCCCCTTGCCTGTGTTGTTTCTGTGGTGAAGGATTATCCACCTGCTGTCAATCCTCTTTGATCCTCAGTAGATTCAACCATTACTCTTTCCATTAAATCTTGTCTTTGGGAAGAGCTGACAATAAAAAGACAGGCTTTTCAGGAGTCATGTTCCAGAGCTGCAAGACTCCCATCTTAAACCCCGACAAACAAACACAGATACCAACACTCACTTTGTCTTTGTCCTAAGACTGTGAATGACGCCAGCATATAACTATTATATTAATGCAATCCTTGTTATTAATTCGATCATGGATTATATACCAATTTCCAGTTGTCAGTAAGACACAGAGCATTTGGTTTCACTATGTGCTGAGACAATACTTGATGAATACAACTTCAACTAGAACCAATGCAGTCACAGACTGCAACATCCCGCGACACCCCTGAATACAAAATTTTACCCTGACATACAAACCTTTTGAGATAGAAGCTGTCGCTCTGTCCATTTTTTTGTTCAACGTACAAGCAAAAATCCAAGATACAAGCCATGCTTTGGGACACCACTGCTAGTTGGGGGAGCTAAGCCTCGATCTCATTCTCTTTTGCGGAATGAAGACGTTGCTCATGTGTTCTCGTGGCTTTTTGCAATTCTTTTCATACTTCATCATTGTTTATTGCAACTTCTATATAACTATTTATCCACAGGAAGAGAATGCATGTGTATTGGTTGATAAAAATATGTGTTTTATTTTTTGATTTTACTTATTTTAACTTTTTTTTTTTTTTAGTTATTATTATTTATTATTATTTATTATTTATTATTATTTATTTATTATTATTATTTATTATTTATTATTTTTATTATTATTTTATTATTATTTTTTACTTACTTATTTTAATTCATTATTTATTTATTTTTTATACTGTTTTTATATTTTAATTCAATTTTATACTGTTTAGATTTTATTTTATACTGTTTATATTTTAATACTGTAATATTTTTAAATTTTATACTGTTTATATTTTTAGTTATAGTTTAGTATATAAGTCCTGTTAGTGCTGCATGTGCCTGTCTGTTAGTGTAATGTATGTCTTGTGGTATGTCCTGTGATGTCAGTGTTTCCTTTTCTCCTGGTGTTTATCCAGTATTATTTGTTAAGTAATGCCTGAGCAGTGGATATATGCAATTTCCTCCGGGATTAATAAAGTATCTATCTATCTATCTATCTATCTATCTATCTATCTATCTATCTATCTATCTATCTATCTATCTATCTATCTATCTATCTATCTATCTATCTATCTATCTATCTATCTATCTATCTATCTATCTATCTATCTATCTATCTATCTATCTATCTATCTATCTATCTATCTATCTATCTATTTTAATTGGGAAAAATTTGCTTGAGTTACAAGATGTTTGACTTATAGAATAGATTAAACTTATTATCTTTTCCCATCCCTTATTAGGCCCTTATTTCGGCCTATCAAATCCCATCAAATGTTATGTTAACCTATCCGACAGTGTTATCTGTCACTATCCTACCCCATGGAGTCCAGTCTTGTTTCATCTCATATCTTCTCCATCCCTTCCTACTGAGGTATTGTATATTTTCTCTTATTAATTTGTCCTCACTGGGAATCGAACCACAAACTACGTTTCTAATGTTTCTATTTTAATTTTATTTATCCAGTTACCATCCTTTCTTAGCATTTCCCATCCTATTTTCTCCTATCCTTTCAGATCGCATCCCATCTTCTTCTGTTCTTTTGAATCCCATCCACACATCTCTTGCCATAACTTTTATCATTCTATTATATCCTATCGACTCGTATCACATAAGAGTGGATAAAGAAGGGAATGAGAGAATGGGATTCGATAAGAGTCAGGAGATGGATAAGAAAGTGCTTCGGTGTTAAAGGAAAAGTAGGGATGAAATAGGACGAAATAGGAAAGCAAATATCAAACAACAAACTCAACATTGTTGAGAAATTCTACGGATATTTATCAATGTGTGTAAAGCAGTTTGTAATTTAGGCTACCCATATCAGCCAGACCATGAATTATCTTAATTAGAAACACCACCCTAAGCTCTTACTATTGATCTTCCAGCATGCAAAGTCCAAAAAAAAAAAAAAAAATGTTGGACAGTTACCAGAGAGTGCCACGGTTGATTAATGAGACGCTGCTCAGTCTACACTCTTTCCTGGTCTTTTACCATGTCTTCGTTTTCACCCGTGTATTTGTGTATTTTTAATTTTCTTCAATCAGTGCCTTATTTGATGTTTTGTAACTTTTCATGTGTTGCCAGTGGATTGCTGCCTTGAAAAAGTAAATGTTTCCCGTCTAGGGTGGCGAGGGTGTATATGCATATGAATATTTTTCATTGATGAATACGATACATGGACGTGGCGCCTTTGATAGTGTTCTACTCGGGTCCTGAGTGATAGTCATAATGGTGGGTTGCTGACCCTGGGCAAAACATCCCAATCCACAGCAGAGAGGAGCAAACATAAGAGTCCTTTGACGTCTGCTGTGTTTAATATTACAGCACTGTTTACCGAGTGGGTTCTCGTGTCCAACAGGGAACCCGGATATGTTTAAGGTCAAGCCATCTCAGTTCATCTTCAGTCAACTTCAGGATCTTTGATCACTTGTTGTTTTTGACGGTTCTGTTTTCAATCATGGCCAGGTATTTTTAATGCATGAGGACATTACATAGTTATGAACAGCTTGGCAGGAAAGTCAAGGCAAGTGATAGAACTTGTTCGACGCTTTTGGAAAGAACTTCCAGTTCTCATAAAGTTAACGACGTATCAAAACTAACTTGAAGCCATTGGTACCCTTATTGGGATATATTCACTATGAAAAATAGGAGGGTGGTTTTACTTTTGTTTAATTATATACCGTCTGAATTTAGAAGCGTTATTGACAAGATCGAAAGAATGACAAAATAAAGTTCCAAAAATTTCTGTGAAACTCAAAGAGATGAGAAAGAACAACTTCCTGTCAAATCTCATGGTTTTGGCACATTTGATGCATGATGGATTTGGACTGGAGGTTTTGACCCATTACTTGTTTCAGAATTACCAACTGTGTGCAACTGATGGGCATCGAGGAGAGGCAGAGGACTTAAAAGTCACCTCCAACAAAGCCAGGAAATGTAAACCGGATCCTCTTATTTGTGTCACATCTAAATATTTATTCATTTTGTTCAAGTCACCAAATGGGTTTGAGATCGCTGACGAGCCTTACCCATCTTCTATGAAGATTATATTGCAAATTAACTTCTTCTTTTTTTTTAATTAATCTTAAAACCAGCATTAAAAAAATATTTTTGTGAACAAGCTGTGTAAATAAATAAACTCCAGATTTAATCTGGTGCTAAAATGAATGTCAGGAATAAACCAGGACATTTCCCACCAATTCAAGATTCTCGACCTTTCACCTTTGACCTTAGGTTTTGATCCCAACCGATAAGCATGTTCACGATCGTAATGACTTACTTTTCGTACAAGAGTAAAGAGTAAAGAGAAAGTTTCCCCCAACATTTTGACAAATAAGTTAACATGCTATTAACAGGCTAACTGAAAACTAGTAATAACATCTTGTTCATCTTAGGCCTTTTGTTGTTTGTTTATTTGTCACAGGAATTTATTTTTACTTCATGCTCACGCTTGAAATCCACGTCGTATTCTTCTATACAGTTAAGGTATTTCACATTTCAAGTGAGACGCATCTTCTCTGTTTGGAGAAATGTTGCAGGTGTTGAAATTATCTAACAAAGGTTGTTGCCGGTGGAGTTGGGAGGAAGTGAGGGAAGATATCGAACTTGTGTCCTGGTTTCCCAACTAGATAATGATCTCTTGAAAGTGTGTGTGTGTGTGTGTGTGTGTGTGTTTTTTTCCTCTTCTTCCAGGAACAGTGTGTGTGAGATGAAAGATAGTTCCGGGGCTAGTGCACCAGCGCACATCTGACTGAGGCAGGTGTTAGAAATGTAGATGGCTGGCGGAGACTAAAGACAATACAAATTTGAAGTGAAAACGCTACTGGCACGCCTCCTCTGTTCTTAACACGTGAAGCCCCAGGCCGATCAATTATTCATCCTATTGTGCGTGCGCACAGCACAGTGTTAGTTCTGTAGTCGGAGAGAAGGTGTCTGTTGCACTTACAGACGGTGTGCCACGTCGCTTGCCAGGCCCAGGTCTGTCAGCCTGTCTGTCTCTTACACACACACACACACACACACACACACACACACGCACAAAAAGGGCCCTTGTTCCGCCTGAGCCTTTTTAATGATAGGATCAGGGGCGAGAATTGGTGGCTAAAGTGCGGCTCGAGATGTTTGAAAAAAAAAAAAAGAAAGGAAAAAAGAAAAACAGAGCAAAAGAAGAGTAAAAGAGAGAAAGATTGGGTGGGCGAGGGAAGGAAGGAGAGAGGGAGGGAGGTGGTGGTGGTGGTGGTTGGGACGGGAAGGGGGGGTGGGGGTGCTTTGTACACTGGGGGTATTTTTCAAAGCAGCACACACTTGGAGCCATTGGGAGGCTCCTTTGACTTTAATCTCGGCTGCTTCTTTGAAAATTATGACCGAGGACCACGGTTGCTTCATTAAAAGACATGTTCTGTTTCTTGTGTAGCTTCAGCCAGATTTTCTTTTTGTGCATGTGATGCTGATTTCAGCTCCCCCCCCCCCTGTTCTTCCAGCAGACTCCTGAGCACCTTACCATGCAAGGGTTCCCCTCACTGACGCCTCTATGTAAAAAAAAAAAAAACACCAATGGATGCTACGTGAGCAGCCACGCTACATGCCCTCTGACCTCTACAAGCTATTGTCGTGTGATACATATGTAAAGTTATAAATGAGTTGGTTTGGTGATGTGTTTGATGGGAATAGGACATATTAAGTGTTGCTTGTAAAAGTCATTATGATTGTTCTTTCCATAAAAACTGCTCAAGGCTACTGGAGGTTTGACATTTTGAGAAACAGCTTTTCTTTTAATTGAGTTATCAAGGTTTTTTGACTGTATGGTTTTTAAAAAATTACCAGTCAAGCTAATGGAATGCATTATTTCTGTTACAGTATGCCCCAAGAGTCCAGGGGATGAACTTTCACAGGTAATTTAAAACGTAAGAAAAAAGAGTTTCGCACAAACCCATCAGGTCCGCCAGCAACACTCCACTAAACATTTAACCCCCTGCGCTGACCAGCTGAGTGTCCTCACCGGCAGGTCAACCTCCAGAGCAGCTGGAGAAGACAAGTGAAGCGACCTGCAGAGGGGGAAAAATACATGGACAGCATTACAGTACTTAAATTATCATGGTGGGGCAAAAAAAAAAAACCCTCAGTCCTAATGACATCACATCTGGTCAAGGATTTAATGCAAAGTAGACAGATTCATTCATTCGTTCATTCATTCATTCATTTATCTTCTTGAAGACAAGAAGACCGTAATCATCTCATATTCAGCCGCTCCTCCCGTTTTAGCTCCGAAAAGAATCATCTCTCTTAACAGCACTAACAGCATTACTTACACACACTTCTTTCCAGTCTAACTTTATTTCTTTATGGAATCAACAGTGAAAAACTGTCTGATAACTAAATGCAGAACAGATGACCAGTCAGGCTGAACTGAGCTTTGTAGCGCTACGCTAACACCAAAAAGGTCACCGCTACACTCTCTCTTTTTTCGTACCACATACACACACACATGTACACACAGACACACGCATGTACACACACACTTGCACGCCCACACACATGCACACACACCATATATTGCAGTTTGATCCAGTGGCAGAAGGAAATGAAAGTAGAGAGATGAAACCTGTGTGAAATGCCACACAAAGTACTAATCGATCCCTTGCTGTGTTCACACGCTGTGAGTGCACAAATCAGGGCACAGCAAGCTGCCTCTAATGACCTGCACCAGGACACACACACACACACACACACTGAGACAAACGCACACACACATACACAGCTGCAAATGCAACCCAGGAAAGCATATATATGCATGTATACATGTACACACCGATGATCTACCTATGCACATAGTTACTGGAGGCTGTACTGGACTCTTTTGCCCTCTGCTCCTTAATCATCCTCTCACCCCCCCTCGTCCCCCCGCCTATCCAGAGTTTTCTCCCTGCGGATATGGAGTTCACACAAATGTTGACTCTAAATGCTTTATGAAGTGCCACTTGTACAAATCATACCGCGGCAGATCCCCAAAGCCCTGCCAGCAGGAAGCATGTGTGGATTGTGATCCTCTGTAAACCATATGTGTTTTTAAACATACTGTACATGCAGTATTCATGCTGCACCAGATACACTGCATGTGTGTGTGTGTGTGTGTGTGTGTGTGTGTGTGTGTGTGTGTGTGTGTGTGTGTGTGTGTGTGTGTGTGTGTGTGTGTGTGTGTGTTAGTGTGTGTGTCTCCGACAGAAACTGACAGAGTTGGTTTGCGTTTACTTGTTGCCGATGCCTGATACATGTTGTCCCTCTGTGCCATAGACCTCCATTGTCGTTCAGAAGCTGTTAGAAACACAGCGTTACACATGGTGACACGTTCCTTCATTACAGTTAACACAGGCTCTGTAATTTATTTTGAGCTGATCCTAAATGCATTATTTTGCTGCTGTAAATATGTATTAGAGCTGTTAATCTGTAGCTGGAGAGAGTCTGCGATTTTCTCCTGCGTGAGCACTGAATGCTGAAATCCACCAACTGTTTTAGGAATTATATCCGCGTATTAAGAGAGTTTATGTATTACCTGATTTAAAGATTCATGTTTTCCAGCACAAAACAAATTATCTTTTCATATCAATTATAAAATTTTCTTTGTAGGGGTATTTACAGCTTGTTTTTTCCAGATAGTATTCATTTGATTAGCATTAAAAGCAAAGTTGTAAGAATTACAATTTTCTTCATTGCTGGATCTGCGCTTCAGATCACAATCATTACATCAGGGTTTCTGCATGTTCTGGATTGAAGCGTAATCACGGCAAAAACTTGAAAAGTGTAAAAAAAAAAAGAAAAAAAAAGACATGAATACACGACACAACCCGAACTTGTTTGTCTTTTTAAAAAACAAAAAAAACCAAAAACGGTACATGTACGTTGCAGCAAGTCAAGGCCAGGCCGCTTTGGAATGCTAGGTGTTTAAAAAATCTATTTGGTGTTTATCAAATGAACCGTAAAGTTAACATTTTTCACACCCCCATTAATAAAAGCCAGACTGTCCCTCTGTGTACATGAAACAAACAAAGAGACATGCGGGGAACCTTTGATCAGTCGATCCGTAAACAAACACAAAGGCAGAAGCCCTGCAATTGGGGATGTGCAGATCAAACTGTGTCAAATCATCAGCGGGCGAATAATAAGCTCTTGTTCTCTGAAGGGCAGCAGTCACAGCAGCACCATCAATTAGACTCCAGAGCTTGTGTTTTTTTTTTTCCTTTCCCACTGATGAGAGTGGAGAGAGTCAGACTCTGCTTTGTCTCGATGCATATACCTTCAAAGTTGGCTGCTTACGCCACAGCGAAGATGATGGAGATTTTGGATATGGATTGTTTTTTGAAAAGTGTTGAATTCTGAAGGGATTAAAACACAAATGCTGCCATGTTGATGGATGGCGATGGTTTTTTTTTGTTTTGTTTTTCTTTCCTATTCATTACCTGAAAAAGGAACTTCACGGGGAGGCATATGTATGCGGTAAATGTTGAGATATGGCCGTCCTGTCGTCGTTTGAACGGTTCGTGTTGTGTTTCCCTAATCTCGTGGCCACATAGGTGAAAGATTTGCAACTATGGATGAAGTTTGCAACATTTTTTTTTTTTTTTCCAAGTCGGCTCTTTCTTGTTAGTGCACGCTTCATGCTGTGCACCAGAGTATTACCCTCAAACGAGCCTGTCCTCTTTGTTTTGAGCTCTATGGGGACTCCCCTTGCAAAAAAAAAAAAAAAAAAATGTTTTGGAAGGCAAGCCAAGCCAATGTTTGGGAGAGAGAGAGAGCATGGAATCAATAGTGTCTTCTTTTCTTACTTGATTTAAATGAGGGCTACCAGCTCTGAAGTTCCTTCTTGCCATGTTCATCTTGAAAGAATGTGCGTCGGTTGCACCGACTCCAAAGCCCAGCGCAGTTACCATCGCCATATTAATAATTTAATGCAAATAATAATTGAGTATGCAGTTTGTGTGCGAATTTGAGCTGAAAGACAAAAGTAGAAAGTGGGGCCTCACATTGCGTTGAGGAAAATAAAGTGAGATGTTACACAGGCCTCTTTCTAGTGTCTCCACGGGGGGAATACTGGAATGAATCCCCTCAAGAGCTGTACCATCTCATCTAGCTTTCTCTGATTTAGATCCTATCAACCCTTCTCATTTCACGCTGCCGTAATATGAGATGTCAAAGTGTAATTTGACAAGGTTTCTGAGAGTAAACAGGCAATGAGTTACACTCATCCATTTAATTGTGCTCCCTAAAAGTCCCCTGGCTGGGTTTCAACCTGAGCTGAGGTGATTTATATTTACAGCAAGGTTGCTCACTGGATTGGGGTGGAAGTGGGGGGTGTGGGGGGCAGTGCTCATGTCTACGTGTTTGTGATTGCAAATTGAGCGGTGATCGTTTGGAGGCTAGTCTAGAGGTTGGTCGGAGTCGGAGGGGTCGTTACACGTCATGCAGATGCAGAAATAGATGTGTGAAAGCTTCTTCTTGCCATGGTTGCTCTCAGGCTTCAACTCAAGCATCATTCATTCCCTCAGTCCCAATACGCTGTCAATAATTCATGTCAGGGATTTCATGGGATTCGGCAGATACTTTTGCTTGTATTGATGGCAAATTTCTTTTATTTACACGGGGCCTGTAATGAAATGAGAAGTCTGGCGTATTCTGTAGCCTGTAGGCTAATTTCTGAAGGAGACAGCAGGGCTGGGGTGGAGGTGTTGTGGAGGGGAGGAAAGCCAGTGGGGGTTTTGTTGCACTAAGGGTCCCATAGATGCTCTCCTTAACCTTGCTGCTTGTTGATCTGATTATTAGTTACTATTCTGTCTCACTTTTGTCTTCATATCATTTTTATATAGTGACAGATGAAATTTGTTTGTGTCGGCTATGACTTTCCTTCATGCCAGTTACAAAGCATCCATTTTTAACATAACGTTACGTGACACGTCTATTTCAAAAGACTATAGGGAATGAGGGACTTCCGATATCCTGAAAGTCTCATTTTGTTTGTATCTGGTCTCATACAAGCACCTATGGCCAGACATCCCATTGCTACCTCACAGCAAGAAGGTCCTAGGTTCAAGTCCACCTGAGGACCTGGAATTGGAGTGTCTGAATGGGTTCCCTTTTAGTTGTTGGCTTCCTCCCACCACCAATTCACCAATTGGTGACTCTAAATTGACCATTGGTGAATTGTGAACAGTTCTATGTGTTGGACCTGTGAGGAGCTGTCGACTTGATCTATCCAATATCAGCGAAAAAAAAAAAAAAGGTAAAGATTGGGGACCCACTTATCTCTATGACAGAAAAACAGTGATAAAATGAAGCACCCTGAATATTTGAACAGGGCACAGTGGTATTTTGTTGGATGTTAAACACAAATATTATCAGAGCAGGGGTCACCAAATGATCCGGACCGCGTGATGGTTCTGTCTGGACCCGTGACCACTCCATGATAAATTCACGAGAGTAGATTTTCTTTGCTCATTTTTACTTGCAGTTCGCGGCTACAGACGGCGGGCGCTGCTCCTCCAGTTAATACGGTAATAG